>NC_053442.1:8293859-8421723 GCF_007990345.1 Gossypium hirsutum | reverse complement strand
ACAATTTGTAATTATTTCTAAACTCAGAACAGGGGACTCCAAAAACAGTTCTGACCCTATCTTACTAAAATTCACATATCTTAAAATATAAATTTCTTTTTTTCTACACCGTTATTTTTCCATGAAAATAGACTCAACAAGCTTTAATTCCATATATCATTCACCCTCTAATTCATTTATACTATCTTGGGTGATTTTTCAAATTCACGTCACTGTGCTGCCTGAATTCTGTTTCTTTGCAAAAATTTTATCCTTTCATGATTTCCATGCATAATTTATCACCTAATCTTTCATAACAACAAACACCTTCATCCTTAATCAGTTTAATAACCATACATCATCAAATACTTACACATCACTCATTAGCAAAATCATCACTACAAACATACAAAATAACTAAATCCCTATACATGCCATAACTTAAACGTGTTTCGATATAAAATACCGAGCAGTTGTAGTTGATAGTGTGGACGATCTCCGACTTCTTTAGGATCCTTGAAGTAGCTTTGCAATACTATAAGAGAAAGAGAAATAAAGAAGTAAGCATAAAGCTTAGTAAGTTTACTAGCAAATAAATAACAATATTTAACTTAAATAATTAAACTCAATGTCTATATCTCTAGTTTACTCTTTAGTTAATCTCATACTAGTTCTCTTACTTGTTTACTTAGAATATTTGTGTGCATAACTTACTCAATCCTTGCTGCATCGTTGAACATCAATTGATAGTATAATAAGTTCTTAAGTCTTACAACTTACCTGAGCTTGCCATTTATGCTTTAAACTGAACTTTCATGAACATGATTCGTTTACAAGCCGTTGAACTACATTGGAATAATAAGGATACTCGGGTCTCTTCTGATAATAACATGCCAAAGCCATGTCCCAGACATGGTCTTACATGGGATGTTCTCGTGATGGTGCCCATGCCATGTCACCTCATGGTCTTAAACCAGGGACCTCTTCTGATCTAAGGCCGCACAATAGCCATGTCCCAGACATGGTCTTACAGGGGATCTCTTTACCCAAATGTCATGACATTCTATCCAGTACCTCCTTATGTATCAACGGACTTTTAAATTTTAATTCTCTATCATTCATGCTCGGTACCAATTATAGCCAAATTCACCAACTTAGTCTTCACTTTATTCTTCCCTTTGTCTAACCTCGAGTTTCGTACTTCTGATCAAATTACTTTGAACCTTAAAACCCAAATTTCCTTTTTCTTTTCTTTTCTTTTTTCTTTCCTTCCTTCCTTCTCTGTTTCGTTTTTCTCTCTGTTTCTTCTTTCTCCCTTCTCTGTTTTGTTTGCTCTCTGTTTCTTTCTTTCTTTCTTGTCATATATATAATATATAATATAAAAATAAATAATATATTAATAATAATAATATAAAACTATATACTTACGCATGTATAATATAATATATATTTTAAATTAAAAATATCTTAGATTTTTCTTTTGTTATGCCGCCTCAACTTTAGAAAAAAGGCATAATTGCCTATTTGGTCCTTTAACTTTTCTTTAATCTATAATTAAACTTTTATCCTTACTTCAATTTAGTCCTTTTTCATAATTACTATCAAAGCCGTTAAATTTCTTAACGAAACTTTAATATTATCCTGTTGACACTCCGTAAATATTTTTATAAATATTTACGGCCCAGTTTATAATATCGAGGTCTCGATATCTCGTTTTCGACCCAATTTACCTAATAATTTCTTTAAATCACAAAATTCACTGATTTAAAAATATTTCTAAATCACACTAACTTATAATTATTAATTAATAAATTTTCTAACTTTTTCATCAATTTTAGTGATCTCAAATCACTATTCTGACACTACTAAAATTGGGCTGTTACAACTCTTCCCCCCTAAAAAAAATTTCGTCCTCGAAATTTCTCACCTGATACAGGCTATTAAGTCAAATCTTTCTTCCACCCTTTCAATCGAAGTCCATAAAAATTAATCATAACTCATATCACTTCGAAATCATATCAGAACTCATTTTAACTTGATACTATGCCTGACTTAACTGAGTAATTCTGATGTTCTCTTGCCATCACTTTTTCACTAGTAGTATGACTACTAAGAAATTTCCATAATTGTCTGTCGAAACATAACTGAGAAACTCGAATTATCTATTTAATACTTTGAACGAGACCTTGGAAACCCATCCAGCGAGAGAAAACAGATAATTTAAACCCATTGTGGAGACCCAAGATGTACTGATTCCATCACTGATTATAACTCAATTAACTTTTCAATGAATAACCCACTCTGATTAAAACAACTGAGTCGATTTATCTATCAGATAATAACATTTCAGAATAATCCATTCTTCTGTTGTCAAAACAATCCAGATATACCATATATCATAATCCTCTCGGAACACCAATCGAAAATTTCCACTAATAGCATTTAACTCAAACGAATTTTGACATTCCATTATTGACTTGTTGACATAATTCAGAATTACCTGAGAAATGAAAACCAAAATACAAGTTTGAGCTCAATCTCCTCCATCTATACTTTGCCGATGTCAACCCTTTCACGAAAACTAGAAAGGAATTATATATATAATAAAACTATTTCAATCATTAACATCGAAGCTTTGAACTATACGAAGCCACAACCATCAAATAGATTAAAAACTATAGAGCTATACTAGGACCGACGTTCCAACTATATAGATAGAACAATACCTCAACATCAATAGTGCACTCCAAAATAGATGAAGAAAACCGAAGTAGTCCCAATAACAACCAGTGCAGTAATACAACTTCTAAAATCTGAGATCCATATCACCGAGTTCCCATGATCAAACCAAGATTATAACAGTAATAAATATAATTACCTCCGGCCAATAAATATCTTGTACGGATAAACCATGGTTAATAGATAAGATTAGACCATAAGAATAATAAGAAACCGAGATAATAAAATCCAAGATGTGAAGCTATACTAAATTTCCGAGAAGAAAAACCACATTGAATGATAAAGAGATCGATGATATCCCAGAGAAAATCCAAAAGAATATCCCAGAGAAAATCCAAAGAATATCCCAGAAGAGATCATTGTAAAATACTCGACTATAACAACTGCATTCAGATATGTTTGCAATTTTCAACACAATCCCACTGATTACTAAAGTCATCAATAATCTCACATTATCTCAATCATTAAAGAAATCAATTCAGAAGAAATTCCGATTAACCTGCTCTTTAAATTTTATACCTGAGTAAGTCGGTTACTCGTGAATAGCTTCTTCCTTAATAGCGACATTGCAAATCCCAATAATCATTTAAAAAAAATCTAATATCCTTTCTAGAACTCTCTCTTTACTTGCTATCCCATCACAATTCTGACTGATTATTATTCCTTCATTATTGAACTCTTCAATTCACACTTGTAAACTTAATGAATACAATTCTTGTAAATTCCATTGTTCAGGTGAGGGGTGAAGGTCGTAAAGCCTCAAATTTGACTCTTATATATACTTATATATATATAACATAACATGACTTTTATCGTCAATATATTCATTACAAACATTCATTTCATACCTTATAAATCTTTACTCATATAGGCAACTCCCCTTTCTCTATCAATACTCAAATATCACTTTCATCACTGTCGGAACTAGATCAATTGGAGACATTTTTGTCTATTAGTAAAACATTCTCATTTATCAAGGTTACTCTTTTAAGTGTATAAATGTATATTTTCATCCTTATCTATAAGGATTACTATTTAAATCTCCATACAGAACTAAATAACATTTACTTATTCACAACTTTAAATTATTTTATTACAAATACATACTTCTTTATTCACAGCTTTGTAACTTATTTTTCCTTTATAATCATTCATCATTGAATCAAAGATAATCTTTTATCTTGTAACATTTTTTTTTAGCAGAGGCCCAGTAGACGAAACAGAACACTTAGGAAATATGGGACTGATATAACATCTGATGGCACCGTCCCTTCTGCGGGAATAGGTGCATTACTCTCTACTTCATCTGTACTAGCTCGTTCAGGATCCATAACTATAAAAGAAAACATTTTAAAATCGTCAGGAGTCGTCACACTATCAAAATATATAAGTATGGCATGTATAGGTAGACTCTTATTCTTACTGAGTATTTCCGAGAACCGACTAAACCTGCTTTGATACAAATAAAATGTAACACCCCTTACCCGAGATCGTTTCCGGAGTCGAGCACGAGGCATTACTTAGCTTATCTTACCAATTCGGAGCATAAAAACTAGGTTTGAAAATTTATTTCATTATTCGCAGCAAATCTGTCTAATCGTGCAGCAGTTACTAAATTAATTATAACTTGAGCTACAGAACTCGAAATTTAATCCGTAAATTTTCCCTGAAACTAGACTCATATATATACTCACCATAAAATTTTTAGAATTTTTGGTTCAGCAAATTAGTACAGTTTATTAGTTAAAGTCTCCCCTGTGTCACCACCAGACTGCCCTGACCTCTAGTCACTAAAATAAGTTTTCTCACTATAGGATTTTCATATGAAGTTCTTACTTGTTTCTATAGAAAATAGACTCATTAAGGAATCTAAGCATGTAAATTTTAACTCATAACCATTTTTGTACAATTTGTAATTATTTTCTAAACTCAGAACAGGGGACTCCAAAAACAGTTCTGACCCTATCTTACTAAAATTCACATATCTTAAAATATAAATTTCTTTTTTTCTACACCGTTATTTTTCCATGAAAATAGACTCAACAAGCTTTAATTCCATATATCATTCACCCTCTAATTCATTTTATACTATCTTGGGTGATTTTTCAAATTCACGTCACTGTGCTGCTGAATTCTGTTTCTTTGCAAAATTTTATCCTTTCATGATTTCCATGCATAATTTATCACCTAATCTTTCATAACAACAAACACCTTCATCCTTAATCATTTTAATAACCATACATCATCAAATACTTACACATCACTCATTAGCAAAACCATCACTACAAACATACAAAATAACTAAATCCCTATACATGCCATAACTTAAACGTGTTTCGATATAAAATACCGAGCAGTTGTAGTTGATAGTGTGGACGATCTCCGACTTCTTTAGGATCCTTGAAGTAGCTTTGCAATACTATAAGAGAAAGAGAAATAAAAGAAGTAAGCATAAAGCTTAGTAAGTTTACTAGCAAATAAATAACAATATTTAACTTAAATAATTAAACTCAATGTCTATATCTCTAGTTTACTCTTTAGTTAATCTCATACTAGTTCTCTTACTTGTTTACTTAGAATATTTGTGTGCATAACTTACTCAATCATTGCTGCATCGTTGAACATCAATTGATAGTATAATAAGTTCTTAAGTCTTACAACTTACCTGAGCTTGCCATTTATGCTTTAAACTGAACTTTCATGAACATGATTCGTTTACAAGCCCGTTGAACTACATTGGAATAATAAGGATACTCGGGTCTCTTCTAATAATAACATGCCAAAGCCATGTCCCAGACATGGTCTTACATGGGATGTTCTCGTGATGGTGCCCATGCCATGTCCCAGACATGGTCTTATAGGGGACCTCTCATCTCGGTGCCAACGCCATGTCCCAGACATGGTCTTACATGGGACCTCTCGTCTCGGTGCCCATGCCATGTCCCAGACATGGTCTTACAGGGGACCTCTCATGATCTTAAGGATGCCAATGCCATGTCCCAGACATGGTCTTACAGGGGATCTCTTTACCCAAATGTCATGACATTCGTATCCAGTACCATCCTTATGTATCAACGGGACTTTTAAATTTTAATTCTCTATCATTTCATGCTCGGTACCAATTATAGCCTAATTCACCAACTTAGTCTTCAACTTTATTCTTCCCTTTGTCTAACCTCGAGTTTCGTACTTCTTGATCAAATTACTTTGAACCTTAAAACCCCAAATTTCCCTTTTTCTTTTCTTTTCTTTCTTTCTTTCCTTCCTTCCTTCTCTGTTTCGTTTTGCTCTCTGTTTCTTTCTTTCTCCCTTCTCTGTTTTGTTTTGCTCTCTGTTTCTTTTCTTTCTTTCTTTGTCATATATATAATAATATAATAATATAATAATATAATAATATAATATAATATATTAATAATAATATAATATAAAAACATAATTATTACTTACGCATGTATAATATAATATATATTTTAAATTAAAAATATCTTAGATTTTTCTTTTGTTATGCCGCCTCAACTTTAGAAAAAGGCATAATTGCCTATTTGGTCCTTTAACTTTTCTTTAATCTATAATTAAACTTTTATCCTTACTTCAATTTAGTCCTTTTTCATAATTAACTATCAAAGCGTTAAAATTTCTTAACGAAACTTTAATATTATCCTGTTGACACTCCGTAAATATTTTTATAAATATTTACGGCTCAGTTTATAATATCGAGGTCTCGATATCTCGTTTTCGACCCAATTTACCTAATAATTTCTTTTAAATCACAAAATTCACTGATTTAAAAATATTTCTAAAATCACACTTAACTTATAATTATTAATTAATAAATTTTTCTAACTTTTTCATCAATTTTAGTGATCTCAAATCACTATTCTGACACTACTAAAAATTGGGCTGTTACACTGTGGATTATCCGCAACAAATGCAGGATCTCAGCCATTAGTAGGATATTCAAAACCAGCACCCTAAACATGAATACCCTAATGACATGTCATTTGTATCCTACAAATTCCTAAGGTTCAAATGGTGCTCGATAATCGTCATGACATCGTTGGACTTACATCATTCAGTTACATATAAATTAACATATTAACATATATATCAATATATAGCATTAAAACGATATATAATTATACGAACTTACCTCGATAACAAAGACGTAGAAACGGGATTAACAATCCGAGGCTTTCGCTTTTCCCCAATCTAACTCCGTACGAGGTCTATCTAGATATAAATATAAAAATTCAATCCATTTAATTCTCATTCTATTCAATTTAGTCCAAAATTCATATTTTGTAAAATTACACCTTTACCCCTAATATTTTAACTTATTTACAAATTAGTCCTTAAGCTCGTAAAATGAGATTTAAGCAATTTCATCCAGATTATGTGCTACCCGAATTCACTAAAAACTTTTATCAATCCATAAAATTCAACATTTCACAATTTCACCATGTACTTTTACTATTTTTACAAATAAGACCTTAAATGACATTTTCATCAAAAATCACTTTACAAAACTTGTTTATTTATTAACAAGGACTCATAATCCTTCATTACACTTCAAAAATTGCATACCATGCAAGAAAATTCATGGTAAGACCCTAAACTTTTAAAAGTTTTGGAAATTAATACTCGGGCTAGCTAGATTAAGCTACAGCGATTTCAAAAACATAAAAATCATTAAAAACGAGACAAAATTGCATACCATGCAAGTAGAATCAAGCTTGGCCGAACCTAGAATGCTCCCATGTTGTTTTCTATTTTTAATTTTGGTGGAAGAAATAAGGGTTGAGGATGATACTAAGTATTTTTACTTCGTTTAATTATGATTTATTTATTTAATTATCTTTTTTAACCTTTTGTTTTTAACTTCAAAATCACTTACTTTGTGTCCATAAAAGTCCACTAATATTATAAATGGTCTAATTACCATTTAAGTCCACTCATAATTAAATTCCATAGCCAATAGATAATTTTAGCTAGTAGAACTCCACTTTTGTACCTTTTACGATTTAGTCCTTTTCACTTAATTAAGCATGAAAATGTCAAAAATTCTTAACAAAATTTTTATGCTACCCTACTAACATACCATAGACATTAAAATAATAATAGAATAAATATTTACTTATCAGATTTGTGGTCCTGAAACCACTGTTTCGACTTCACTAAAAACGAGCTATTATAAATTGGTCAAGGTTAGGAAGAAAATCATCCTTGAGAGTCATCTCCCAGCTATTTATAACCCTTCTCTCACTTTTTCCAACCTCATGAAATTCGTGCATCACTAATTATTACGCCTCCTACTAAGGAATCGATTGGTTCCATTCTAACTGAACCAGAATTAGATCTCAACCATATCCGATTCAGTTTTCAGCTTTCCCTTACCTTTCAATATAGCCGCCAACTTCTAGTTTCTTTCAATATAGTCCCTTATTCGTTCCTAATTTTTGGTTATTAGAAATATGAGTGTTACAATAATAGAATTCATAGTCCAAGACATGGTAAATGATATCCTCTCGCAGGTATTACGTTATAGAGGAAAAGTAAATATGGTCACGAGTCATTTTCTTTGTAATGAATGACTTAATTACTTGATCTATCGTAATTCGGTGTAGATAACTAAACTAACTTTCGCACTTTAGAATCTTGAAAACAAGCATTATCATTAGGTTTTAACTATGTTTTAGTAAGTTTTCTTAAAGCCAATAAAATGTGCAAATTGAGTTTTTTATTGACCTTAAGGACCGAATGAGGCCTAAGGGTGAGTTAATGAACTTTGCAAGTGTGCAGGAGACCACTGGAAGGCGTACTAAATAGATACTGGTCACTATGTCGCAACACGAAAGGATCAATGTCACAGCATAAAAAGTAGAATAGAGAAATCATGAAACTACCTTCGACGTTGCAACACAACTTAAGTGTGTCTCAACATACCCCTGAAGACATACTGAATAGAAGTATACTAACTTCTACGTCGCGACATTGACTCTAGATGAAAATTAACACGAGCCAGAGGGAATTTTGGTCTACACAATCAAACTTAAAGCTCGGGAATGTTAGCTAACCTAGGGTTAAGGACAACAACCACCTGAAATCTATAAATAGGCTTATTTGTCACACAGTAAAGATACCAATTACTTAGCTTAGAATTTCTCTTTTAATTCCAGTTTAGCTTTTCTCTTTTCTTAGGTTTTAAATTTATTTTCAGTATGTTCTTTCTTTTGTTTCGGGAGATCTGATTTGTGGATACAATCAAACTTTGTGGATTTGCTTTCATTCTAAATACAAATCAAGTTTTTTCTTAAACTCTATACTTTCGATTCATTCACCATGTTCACTTTTTATATCAATTCTATAGTGTTTCTGAACACCATGAGGAACTAATCCCTTTATGAAGGATTAGCGAGTGAAGGTATGATCTATAAACCCTAGGCTTGATGAACCTGGGAAGTTATCAAGATGGGAATTAACCTAAAATTGGTATGGCTTATTCGTGAACACCTTCACCCTAAGCCTGTCTAGACTGTGAGGTTGGAAGATAAGTAGTCATTACTGACTGGTTATTCTAGTGGACGTATCGAAAGATCCCACTAGGATATCGACTAGTTGATTGAAGAGGAACCCGAAGCGGCAGTTGATGAAAATTACAAAAGCGAGTTAATCACCCATAACCAGATTTGATTAATTATACTTTTCAATCTCTTGATATTTTTTTCTTTATTATATTTCTATTATAAAAATCCTAAAAACTCCTTTTATTTATACTTGTGTAATATAACTTATTTTGAGTACTAATTAGATCTTTTGGTGTTTAGGTTAAAATTGATCTAGCACTAGCCTCCCTTGGGTACGGTCCTCGGAGTGGTCAGCTACTCTGTTGTAACTATATTACAACTAGACTCATACACTTGCGGATACCCTCTCATTCATATATCTTTTACTGTAGTATTCACACTCTGGACGTTAGTATGTCCGGAGGCGATCATTACTATTTGATAGTAATTGACTTTTCATAAAGAAAGATGTAATGGTTACCATGAGATAAAATAGGATCATATTGGGAGAACATGTTTATCCCAAAGAGATTAAGGATATCCTATGAAGGTAATACACTTATGACTCGGTCATTGGACGAGTACTGATCGAGTAGCTTTTGTAATTGTATGTTATAAGGGAGACCTCAATCACGCTACTATAGTGGAATGACTTCGTGACCAAATGAGTTTATAATTAATAGTTGAAAAGTTAGAACTTAATTATAAATTATTTGAGTCTTAATCATATATGTCCAATAAGACCCTCTGCTAACTTGTTTAAACCAAAAATGAATTGAATGTTGAATCAAATGAGTACAAATTGATAGAAATGATAAAGTTAGAGAAATGAGTTACGTTCGGAAATGAATGTGGCTTCTCACTAAGTATGGAAATAACCTAAGAATTAAATTAAGTTTTTCGAATTATTATTTAATTAATTGAAGTTCAAAAATGAAATTAGATTAATTGGTCATTGTGAATCCGTTGAATGTAGAAATTAAATATATTTTCACATAGATTCTTTTATGGTAGAGTTGTCATGATTTTAACGGAATTAGAATTGGGTTAAGAAAGTTATTTAATTGAAAATTTAATTTATTTAAATTAAAACATGTATTGAGTTGGATTGAATTGTAAAATACCGAGTTAAAAGTTCAAGAAACACATATAATTGGACCCAATACAGGAGAGACCCAAAACGCCCTCATAACAAGTATGAGGGGCGACAACCATAGTAAAATAACAAGGGTTAGCCACCCCTCTCTCTCCTAATTCAACTAGGGAATTGTTTTTATATTAAATAAATATTGTTTGTAACTAATTCAACTAGGGTTTCATTACTACTCCCTATAAATAGATGGCACAATAGGGCTACAATACACAACTTTGATATATTGTTATTCTGCTCGAAAATAAATCAGAATTTATTTCTAAATATAAATATTATTTTTGGGAATAACAATTATGTTAGTTTCTATAAGAGAGATTTATTTTCATACTAAAAGTAAGAAAATTATTTCTAATTTTTTGTTTGATTCGTAATTGTTCGAGTCCACACTCGAAACAGTTCATGGTACAAGAATAGCGGAAAAGGTCGTTCTGTTGAAAGTCAGGAACGTCTAGGATCCGTCTTGCTCAAACCACAGGTATTATTCGGGAAAATTTATTGCTATAAATATCACAAGCTGACTCGATTTTCAAAATTTTATTCTTTTTCTGTACAAGAAAATAATTTTCGAACTGATTTTTTCCAACAATTAAGCTTAAATAGATTCCTTATTGTCTTGAAAGTGTGTTTACATTAGGATAAACGTTCTCCCTTAAACACAGGTGGTGGGTTCTATTTGAAGTGGACCGGATGATTGTACTCATGAAATCAATGCAAAGTTAACAATTCATTTTAGGCTCGACACATGTTCTCGGCGGAGGGGCATAACAAATTATATCAATAGAGATGATGGAAGTAGCAGTTGTAGATGGCTGTCTTTCACGCCATATCTTTCCCAGTCGGCTTTATTGCACATTGTTGTTGCTTATTTACCAACGAACACTACATGGATTTTTAAATGTAGTTGGAGATCGTTGTTGAATTGAAACCGTGGGATAAAACTTGGTTATTGATTTGCTAATAGATAGTGAGCATCGTGGGAGGGGATGTCAGATGAAGCATCTTGGTTCAATATGCTGAGAGGGTTTAGAGAGCAGCCTTCAGAGACTGTCAATTAGCACAAGCCACGTGCAACACAATGGTGTTGGGACCTTTCCCTTGCCACGTAAAGCCTTCAAAGAAACACGTAATAAGAAAAATACTCCAAGCATCCATACAAATCTTTCTAGTTGTACAAATAGAGGCCTACAGTGAAATATGTCAATAAACATGATACTCTGGAATATCATCTACATCTAAAATTCCATTTTAACAAGCGCATTCGAAACATCAGAAGATCCATAATGTAGCCAGTCCTTGGCACAGATTAGAGCTTCCACTGTCTCCGGTCGCAAAGAGCTACGATATTCATCTAGTTGCTTGTCTGTGATATCAAAGATTGATTCGGTGGCAGCAGCAGACACCGGAATCGACAAAATGTCGCGAGCCATCTTGGAAAGAGTAGGATACTTCATCTTGTTCAGCTTCCACCAACCCAACACATCAAACTCTTGGACACGAGGTAACAGGGACTCTTCCAAGTACTGATCCAGCTCAGACTTCATCTGCTGGCTATTAGTCTCCATAATGTAGACATCAAAATCTGCAAGCCCATGGTCCGAAAGAAGATTACCTTGATGAGATTCGTTGGTCTTTCCATTGTTTGCACCATTCACTTCTTCCACATAAGTTGGCGTCAAAGGCAATGGGAGTGCCACGTATTCAAGAAAGAGCTCATGAATTCCATCGTCAACAGTTTTGATGTATGTGGGAGCATCTTCGCCATATATTTTTGTGAAACTGAACTCGACAAGTTTCATTTTGAAACGAGGATCCATGACCACTGCCATTGCCAAAACCAGGCTACAGTCCTTCCAGTACTTGTCAATCTTTTCTTGCATTGATTTTGCAAGGTTGCTGATGAAAGGATCCTCACTAGTGATGGAACGACCCAAGTCCACATGTATTTTCCACACTTCATAAAAGAATGTAATTACGGTAGGGAGAGTTGTAGTTGTAAGGATGCTGGCTGCATCGAAGAGAGGTTTCAAGAAACTGCATAAAGTCTCAGCCAACTTCCAGTCTTCCATTGATGGGGCTAGCTTATAATCTGGATCGTAAGTATCCAAGCAATCAAACACTTCCTTCAATTCAGAAGCAGCTGCAAGCATTTGGTATGTTGTGTTCCACTGAGTTTGATTGTCAAGAAACAGGCTCTTTTCACTGGGCACTTGAAGCTGGTTTTTAACTTGAATGAACTTGTCATCATGGGATTCTGACATCTTCACATACTTTACACTATCACGGATTTTCTTGATGATCTCTTGCCCTGCTCCAAGCACATCCTTTGCCATGCTGCTCATAGTACGAGCTATACAATTTCTAATTAACAGCTGACCATTAAGAATAAGGGGATTTTTAACGCACAGTAAAGGTCTAAGATTTTCCAGCCCAGCTTCACTTAGCGGATGATTGAAGGTGAGGGAAAATAACTTGCCTTCCAAACTCCAGTCTGAAAGGCAGGCAGCGATGGCATGACTTAGAGCAGAATGGGAATCCGGATATGGTTCCATTACAACATTGAAAACCCGTCTGTGCAACTTCCAGTCACTATCAACGAAGTGTCCAGTTATAAACACATAACCGAGGGTTTGATTTGAACTCCACATGTCCAGTGTAAGACAGAAGCGTCCAGGAATACCCTCAATAAAGTTCATTAGGCTTTGCTTTTCCCTCAGGTAAGTTGCAACACAATCCCCTTGAACGGTGTTGAAACTCATTTTATCAAACTGAGGCTGAAGGTTTTGAACAAAAGCTATGAACCCAGGATGTTCAACTATGTGAAGAGGGTACTCATGCATGATAATCATTCTGGCAATTTCATGGCGGCACCGGTCCTGATCAAATGGGATAAAAGGTGAGCTAGGAGATCTGTAGCGTCGCTTAGGAGGTTCACTTCCACCCATCTTTGGGTTATATGGGGTGATGAATTGATTGTTATCTTGGCCTTGGCCTCGTAAGAGTGCTCGACAGGTTCCTTTGGCAATGTGACGCTTCAGATGACTGGTACCTGCTACCTTAGAACCAGTGCTATAAGCAAAACTTTGCTTGCAGCGCTTGCAATATGCTCTTCTACATCCGGCACTCACATTTTCAATGGTAAAGTACTCCCAAACCATGGACTTCTTTTTTCGGCGCTTGATAGGCTGCGCTTCGGGAGTGGTCAGTGCCAGCTGATTGTTACTCTCCCCAGGGATTGTTTCCATATCTGTAATTTCTGTCATGGAAGTAAACCCTGCAGCTGAAAGCAAAAGAAGTTTTAGATATATATATATATAAGAGAACAACAGCTTCAAGTAGCTCATCTAAGGCAAACATAGCCAAAGCACTCTATCAGCTTTTACATACGCGACACACACGTAATAAACAAAATCTCCCCTGCTCGGAGATGCTTCATAATTAAGGCAAGAGGTTCTAGAGAAAAGAAAAGAGACCCTCAATTCATTTCCAAATTTAAACAGCAAACAGTTAGGCTTTAATACTTCTCCACACACACATAAAGAAAAGAAAAGGATGTAGAATAAATACGCCCTCATAGTTGCAAGGGTAATAAATTACACTGCATTCTCTAGGTTTAGTAGGTATAACACGGTACTCCTAAATGCTAGGCTTCGAACTCTTGCATGAGCAATTGAGATAACCTCCCGGTTCTAAACCAAAACATTTCAAAAAGATTGCACGTACCAGCTTATAGCTAAGCTCTGGTTTTTAAACTATATACCAATTTATCATTACATGAACCATGCTTGCAACCCTACGTACATCAAATGCAAATTACAAATAAGAAGAGCTGCTTTGATAGGCAACAAAAGCAAGCAATCTCAATAACAATACAGACGATAGGCGACCGGGTCAAAAAATAATTGGGCCCGGGCCACCACCCGGTGGGTCAATCCGGGAAAACGATTATACGCTAACAAATTAACTTAAATAAAACTCAAATAGGCCCACCTTGGGGAGCAGGGCTAAAATAGGAATTTTAACTAAATGGGCTTGACTTTTTAACATCTAACAAGGAGTTTACAATGAAAAGGGCAAAAACCTAGATCTAGGGCTTCAAAAATATAACTTTTTTTTCTCTTTCAAAAAACAAATAAACAAAAAGGGAAAAAGCCCAGATGAAGTGAAACTGGAATCCAAGATCAAGCACATCACTCATAGATCAAAAGACGAAAACAAAAAAGAATCATGTTTAATGTTTGCCCAGATCAAAGACAAAGCAAAAACCCATTAAATATGAATTGAGGAATCTACTGCCCTGATTGTTAAAATCTTAAAAGGGGCAGGAAGGTAGACCCATCTAAAGCCTGAAACAAGAAACGAAAGGCAATATATAACACAAGGAAAAACTGCAGAAATGAAGAAATATAAGGAAGGAGCTCATCGATTCATTTAAAACCAACTCCCAACTTCCATAAACTAATATTAAGGACAAAGAGACCAACGATTTTTCATGTTCGTAAAATTTAATCAAACGTAACCATCAGAACACTGAAACATGGAGCCTTAAAAAAATCAAACCCTAAACTCAAACAAAAAAACTTTGAATTAGAAAGCAAACATTAAAATAATCCAAAAGAAGAAGAGAATCACAAAATTAGATTCAAAGGAAGGAAAAGCAAAATTTGGGTAAGGTGGTGTTAGATTACCGGTCAAGAACCCAAATAGAAGCAATCTGGGATCGGATTTGAAGCCCAGAAAGCGACGTTGAAGGCCGAGAGATCTAAGGTTTTGCAGGAAGGAAGAGGAAAGAGAGACGAGAGACGAGGACGAGAGAGAGAGGATTTGGGCTTAGAACAGACCCGAAAGGCTAATTGGACCTGAAAGAAGAAAAGGGCAGGTGAAGATGTTGTTGGGATGGGAGTTTTATTGGTTTGTGGATAAAAGGTAAACGTGAGATTGGGTGCCGAGAGATTAAAAATTTATAGGGTTTAGGGTCTATTGACTTTGGGTACTCGCTTATGTAGGTGGGAAGTGGGAAGGGTCCATTCCTTTGCTTCTTATCGAGTCACACACCCTCCTTGAGAAATAAATTTGAAAATTATTGTCGCTAGTTTCTCCCATTCTCAAACCCTCCTAATAATTGGGTGTAATCCATTACAATCAATTTGCTAAAACCAACTCATTATAATAATTACTTAAACATATACCTTTAAATAATTATACCAAAATTCAATTACCACACAACATCAATATTTTATTTTATTAGAAGATAAGACATCTTAGAAATTACAATAGCTTTTGGTGAAATTAACTCAATGTTTGTAATAGGAGGACAGAGAAAAAAAAAAGGTGACATAAATGCCTCTCCTCTTTGTAAATTTGGAATTTAGTTTATCTGTTTTTATTTTTAGGAATTTAACTAAAAAATTTTAACAGTGTTAACAATTGGATTTGAATTTTGAAATCTAAAAAGTAGAGACTAAATTCTTGAAAATAAAAGTACAATGACTAAATTTCAATTTTTTTTAAGAATATACAGGTCTGTGGTATATTTTAACCGAAAAAAGCCATGTCTAATACTACTTTTTGCTTACTTGATTTTAAGAAAACTCCCATCTAGATCATATTTTTATTAAGGCTAAACTACACTCGAGGTCACTAAACTATTAGAAAGCCTAAGTTTTGATTACTCAACTTCAAAATGTTACAAAGTGGTTATTGAACTATTTGAAAGTATTCATTTAAGTCACTAAACTATTTGAAAGTTTTTATTTTAAGTCAATGGACTGTTAAGTTTTTTTTAAAGTCTGGATAGTGAGTTCCAAGCAACAATTTGACAATCAGTCAGTGGATCGGTACCCATCAACGAGTATACGAACATACCTTAGATCCAAATCGATCTAACAGTCAATATAGAGGTTGAAGAAGAAAGTTGTTTGGATTTTGGTTTGCAAATTCGTGACTTTCAAAATTGTTTCATTAAAAAAATTGAGCTGTAGAAGATAAGGGACATGAGAGCTTTCAATTGGTGTAGGCGGTGTGAATAGAGAATGTAACAACCCGTTTTCAATGGTACCGGAAATGGTGGTTTCGAAACCCTATTTACCGACAATGGACTCAATCAATTTTAATATTTAATATCTACTAGTCTATCATAGTGTTATATGAAATCATTATTTTTTTATTTGATTAATTAGATAATTTATTTTAGCATAGGGATGAAATCGTAAAGGTGGTAAAAGTTAACCACTATGGATTTCTTTCGCTTGCGGTAATATGATAATCGATTAGGGAAAAAATTGATAATTCAACCATTTTCATAGTTAATGGTCGGACAGGTGTTGGTTTTACCTTACTTGTAATAATGTTAATCTTAATTAATAATTAGATTAGACACATATATATATCGTAGCATAGTGGATGGAAAGAGACAGTTCATTATTGAATGCTTGAATATCCGATGACTTCTATAATGTCGAATTGTCATATGTAAGCATGCGGGCGAGAAGTTACACTTTTTCATTTAGGGGTCAAAATAGAATTCAATGATCTTGTGGGGCCAAGGCAAGAATATTGGTCTGCCGTAATTTGATACGTCAATATTAGGCTCTCTATTACACTTGACGAGCTTATCACGAGTAATTTGAATGTTTTTATCGTGTTTTTAGTTAGTTTTTGCTTTTTTGCTTTAATAAGTGAATTAGAATGTTTTACGCTATTTTTTATACCCAAATTGACCAAATGTGCCATAGGGAACCTAACAATTGATTGAGCGTTGTAGGGGGTCAATGGTGGCCCGAACATGAGCGAAAACATCACCTAGAAGGGGGTATTACAATATCGAAGCATGGAAGTTGTGATACCTCTAACAATGTTGAAACGAATAAAATTGAGGCCAACTCCAACGATATCATGATACTAAGGATGGGTATCGCGATACTAAGACCCCCAAGGCTCCCAATTTCAATATTGCCTTGTGTATTGTGATACCGCTAGGTATCACAATATCGAAGTTTGGGTATCGCGATACCGATGTCTAACGAGGAAAAAATGACTGTAGGGGTAGTTTTTGTCCAACACTCATACCAATCAAAATTAAGGCTTAAGGGCATTTTGATCTAAACTTTTAGGTTGAAATCAGATATTAAAAGCCACTTTTAGCTGAGAAGAGGAGGAGAGCTTTAGTTTAGGTTTTCTTTCATCTCTTTAGTTTAGGTTTTCTTTCATCTCTTTAGCTTAGTTTTAGGGTTTTATTTTTTATTTTTTGGGTTTAGTTTACTTTTCTAATTTTTAGTTAGTTTGATAGTTAGTTAGTTTTACTGTAGCTAGGTGTTATTTATGTTTAAGAACTTAAACTTAAACTTTACATTATATTTTCATTTTCATCCCAAGCTTTTAATATAGCTTAGTTCCATTTTCATTTTCTTAGATAAAATTCTGATTTTTAGTGTATATGTGCATCATCTTCACTACCATTGTTATCTCCTTCAAGCTTTTTTTCAAGAAAACCTTAAGTTTTGTTAACCTTATATCTTGCACTTAAATTAATGTATGCTTTGGGTGTTTATTTGATTATTGTTTGTTTAGAAATGATAATGAGTAGCTAAATCTATGGTGGTTGGTTGACGTTATTGTTGCTTAGTTAGTTTTTGGTACATGGATTAAATTGCAAAAACTGAACTCGATTGAATAAACTTCAAAACTTTGGATTGACGGTAAATCAAGATAAGTGAGGCCGAGAGGTAATCTTATAGGACACCAATTCATTAGTCTCGGGTTCGTCAGGTGAGATCGAGAGATAAACCGAACTAGTTTGTCTAATTTGGTAAAATTGAGATTGAGAGGTAAAATGGAGCCACTTAGGAGTTTAAGCAATTTAGATCCCCAATCCAAAAGTTAATTAACAACATGGAAGTCAACCAATATCTTTTTGTTATTAATTTGTTAATTTGTTAATTTCGTAATTTATCTAGTTTTACAATTTAGTCCTTTTGCATATTAAGTAGTTAATTAGAGTAATTCACTTCCAAATTATGCTTTGTTATAATATAGAAATTAGTGAGTAGCTAGTTAGACTCCTTCATTCCATGCTTGTTGAGAAGGAATCATTAAATCATTGACTCCTATGGGTTTGATTCCTTCATTGCATGCTTGTCGACTCCTTTGGGTTCGATCCTTGGAATACTCAAGTGTTCCATTGAACATTATAAATATTACAATTGACATGTCACACTTGCAGACACCACACCTAGTTATTCTGATTTTATTGTCATATTAGTGTTGATTCTCTCTGCCCTGGTGTTCGCACACCTATGGCAGAAGTAGTGAAAAAATTAATTAACTAATCGTTTACCACTTTGAAAAAAATACTATGACGAGGGCGTTAATTACTAATAACAAGTAAGCATCGCTATTATGTATCAACCATGCTCATTTTAATTTATCAATAGAATAAAAACTTTAGTTGGTATCAAATTTGAAGGACATCTAAAATTGGCCCACCCTCCTGACGATTCATTAGAATACAAAAATACTAGGCTTTCTACCATTATAGATATCTCAGAGGGGTTGGCCCAAAAAATTCATCTTTTTTAGGTAGAAATGGAATAGAAATATACAACAGACTATTCATCCAACTAAAAAGCTCCAGTTCAGAATAAGACCAACCAATTGTCGTGGGTCCAATTATTATTGCATTTTCGTCTTTACTAAAAAGAGGGCAAATCGCAAGTTATTTCACATGGAAAAGCAAAACAATTTAACTACAAGAAAGAAATAAGCTAAAATAAAACATTAATGTGATTTCTTTGATCCTAGTTTTGTACGTAACGTTACAAGTCCTTATGGGTTGCAGTACTCAATATTGGGTCGGGTTTTGAACTTTGGTTTAACCTAAGCGTCAGTTTTATAAAACAACTTTACATGGTGGTTACGTACATTTATAGGCTTAGCTACTTGCCCTAATGCGTAAGTTTTCCGACATTTTAAAAAAGTTCTCTACATACATACAATACAATAAAAGATAAAGACCAGACAGAAAAAAAAGGTTATGTCTAAAAATTTACCCCACCATTGGGCAATGGCATTGCATTATCGAACCCTGCTCAATAATTATTTTTATATATATTAGCAGTAAATATTAATATGATAGAAAATTACTATGTATTGTGGATAATAAAATTACAAGGGATGAATCCTTTCATTCTAAACACAATCACCCAAATAGTTTTTTTTGTAATTTCTTTTTTCAAAAAATTGTCTTTTTATATCAAATCGATCTCTTTCTTTTAAAAAGAAATTAAACGTATCAATAAATGTTGAATTTAGTGATAAGAAATATTTCATTTTCAAAAACAAAATGCAAATTCAAATTTTAAAAACGAAATTATTAAAAGAGAGAATCATAAATACTGAACATAAATTATTGAAAAAAGTAGGTGAACAATTAAGTTAGATTGAGCTTAGATATCTATGAGAGCTGTTAGTACTAGTCCATGTTCATTTATTCTATAAGTGAAACTAATTAATAAATTATTTATATATTAAATAATACAAGTACAACAAAGAAGTTAAAAAATCCCTTAAAACTTCTTATAAGAGAAACGTGGGGATTTCAAATAAGGAATATAAATTTACTTTTTTTTAAAAAAAAAAGTTAATTACAAATATAACCATATCTGTATATATTATTTATATTGTAATTTAGTTTTTACATTATTTTAAAACTAAATCGATCTTATTAACTTATTTTAAATATTTTATGTTCGTTTTATTATTAATATTCAAAGTTAATAATTGTCTCTATCACTAATATTATTTTCAAAGCTTGAACATATATTCTTTTATTAAAAATGCAATATACCTTAACATTAATTGAATAATAATAAACTCAAGTAAAACTTTTATAATAATAGTTGTACTCGATCCATAATGCTGAAATATTATTAATATTTTTGTTTAATGTTTATTTTATGACTAAGTTTATTAATCCCGTATATTCATGAGTTATTAATTGTTATGGATTATAACAATAAATTTTTTTGAGAAGTCTAAATTAAAATTAATGTCATTTTTGGTGCATAAAAGTTTTTGTATTTTTAGTAAATTTAAAACTTAATCTCTTAATATTTATTTTTAGGAAATTGATTTTTTTACTTTTCAGATTTCAAAGCTTTGGTCTAATAATTAACATCATTAATTTTTTTATTAAATTCAATGATTTAACAATTTGAAATAAACATATACTCATTTTGATAACAATGCAACAAGAAAAATGATGCTGAAATAAACCTGCATTTAATAACAACATTAATAATTAGACTTGTATTTTTAACTCTAAAAAATGAAAGGACTAAATTCTAAATGGTTGAAGAGTAGAGGGTCCGGAAGTAGATTTTAACCTATTAGTAATTTAAAAATAAAATTAAAAAAAGGGGAAAAAAAGAAGAGGAGAAAAGCAAAAGTAGAGGGGATAAGAGGAAAGACAGATGTGGGTTAAACCGAGAGGAGTCGGGCATGCGTGATTATTTATATCAGCGTTGGAACAGTTAGACAGCGTCAGTGATACACTGACATACCAATACACGCAGTTTTCATGCATTTGTCACCTTGTGCTTTGCTAGGTAGGGAATTTAAACGTTGAAAGAAATATAAGAACACATAAGCCAAATTTAAAACAATATTATACTAATTTCAAAAAAAAAAAAAGTAAACACAACATATTTTATTAATTATGAATTTGAATAGCATCCTTCATTATGTAATTATGAATTTTTACGGGATAATTAAAATCAAACTCTAAAAGTTAATTACAACCAAGACTTGCTAAAAGTGTCTTAAGTTGAAGAAAGTGTCCTAGCACCAAGAGATCTACTCTATTGTTCTTCAATTTAGAGATAATCACATATGCATTTCCCTCCACCATTATATCCGACAAGCCTTTGGATTTGGCAAATTTTAATGCCATGGTTAATGCACTAGTTGTAAGATTTCAATTAAATTTATACTCAAATTTAAATGGATTAAGTTATTTAAATTAAGTTCTATTTATTCATTCTATTATTTGATAAACGTATCACATTAATACCTCATTCGATTTTGAGTTTAATAATATGAAAAAAAAATTATTTATTAAGAATGTATTACAATAGTTATATATAAATAAAAAATAATTTCTACAAATTTAAATTAAACATTAAAAAATGAGTAATATTTTTAGTAAAAAATAAGACTTCTTGTCAACAACTTCTTAGCCTAATGGTAAGAATATTATGTTGTAGACATGAAAGTTTGGGTTCAATCCCAAACAACCCTATTTCCCTCCCTCAATTATTAAATGTGTAAAAAGTAATATTCTTACATGTTAAGTTTATAGTCTTCATCACTTAGGGTTTGTATAACCTTAACGGAAAATGTCAAGATAGAGAAAATAATTTATCGTGATTTTCTTTGTCAAATTCAATGGTCGATTTTAATTTCGCATCATGAAATTTTTTATGTTCGTGAAAATTATATGTTCTAATAATATTTGTTCTTTTGGTGCAATACTTAAAATTACCTATAACCCCTTCCCAACTTATAAATAAGAGGATAATGTGCTTTAACGCACTTGAACTCACATCCTTCTACATTGGTAGCAATATCTATACCAATATTTAATCAATAAATTAGTTTTATTTTTAATCACTTTATATTATCGCAATTTCAATTAAAAGAGATTTTGTTTTGAGTAAGGTTTATTTTAAGTTAATGACGAAGGTTTATTTTATGTCATTGATTTTATTGTCAGTATCTCTCGTATGTTGTTGCGATTTATTATTAGAATGTGGTTGGCTCTTGGCAAATTGAAAGATAAGAGTGTCAAGACTTTATGCTTTAAAATGTTTTAATTCGTGCTTATTGTTTAAAAAGTCAAAGTGAGGTTGATGGAGATATTATTTATTATTTATTACGTTTTAGCATTACGATTTATGATAATGTAATATATTTATTTATTTTTAAATTTTTTATTAAGTTTAATTTTTTATTATATTCTAAATTTATAATTAATATAAAATTATTTATTTTTCATGTATTATTTTTAAGTATTATAATGGAAATTGAGGATATATTATATTGTGTGTTTTAGCATTTTATATAAATGGGGATTAAAAGTTCCTATACAAGTTATGTATGTGATATGTAATTTATTAGTCCCTAAATTGTTCAAATTAGAAAGTTTTTCATAGATATCAATTAAATTATGGATGTATAAATTGTCAATATTCATTTAACTAGTGAAATGTTTATAATGGAAAAATAGATAATTAACTTTCACTACTCATTAGAACTTTAAAATTTGCTCAAAGGTGAATTATTTATTCAATGGATTGTGAAAATTATGGTGACAAATTAATATAATTTTTAGATATATATTTGAATGTCCAAAAGCAACATGTATATATGATGAAATTATTTATCTGTTCCTTAAAGTTAGTAGCATTTATTTATGATAGTATATTGTAGTATCTGCGCAAAGGAGAACTAAAATATACTTCATTATTTGTTTATCTGAACTCATAAAGTACTTTCATTATTTTGAGCATTTATGTATTTCTTTTGCTTTTATTATTTTGCAACTATTTCTAATCATTCATAAGCCTCATTTATTACTTTATTTAACGAGTTATTCTCTAAATGTAGTAAACAAGTTAAGTACTATTTAAGTGTTTTGGATCTTGATTAAACACTATTAGAAGATAAACCTATTGTTATTATTGACTTAATCAATGAGTAAGAGAAGTTGTACAAACAAAAAAAAACGGGAATGGTCAAACAAATTGAGGTTATGTTTATTTTGTGCAATTCTATTGCCAACAACATTAAGACTACAATTCCACAAATTGAAAGCGTGAAAGAAAATCTTACATTTGTAGAAAAACGTTTCCATTATGCAGATAAGCCCCTCACTGGTACTTTTATGGCACAATTCATGACCATGAAGTTCAATGGGTCGAGGGGAATGCTAGAGCATATCATCAAGATGACTAATATTGCAGCAAAGCTAAAGATTTTAGGGATTACAATTGATGACTCCTTTTTATTACAATTTATATTGAACTTAACACCTCCAAATTATGGTCATTTCAGTTTAACTATAACACAATTAAAGATAAGTGAGATCTTAATACATTGACTAGTAAGCTCGTTTAGTATGAAGCAAGATTAATAAGTCAAGGAAGTTATTCCATCACCTTTGTGGGGTAAGGAGTTGGAAAAGGGCCTAAAGTAAAAACCAACAAGTTTAAGAAGAGGAAAAACACACCAGCCAATGTCTCCAATGGAGAGAATAAGGAATGAATGGTAGATAAGTGTTACTTCTTATTGAAATTAGGACACTATTAGAAATATTGCCAAATACGCAAAGCTTGGTTTGAAAACAAAGGTAACCTTTTATACTTTTGTATATTTCAAATCAAACTTAATTGAAGTTCCTAATAATACTTGGGGGTTTAATTCTGGTTCTACTACTCATGTCTCCAAATATACACAAAGATTCCTTATGATCCAAACTACAAACCCAAATGAGCATTTCCTATATATGAGGAACCACATGAAGGCTTTGATTGAAGGCATAGGGACTTATGGTTTGTTGTTAGATATTTGTTGGGATTTTGTGCCCTTAATGCAATTATTTTGTCCTTATGCTTGCATTTTTTTGAATAAACCGGTTCATAAAATTCCATAGCTAAAATTATTATCTTTTGTATTATTTTCCTCATTAGTTTTTGCACGAAAAGCAAAATGAACAAAACAAATATTGACTCATTGGTCACCTAAGGGTTAACTAATACTAAGTTGCATCATAGGGATGAATTATGATACATGAAGGCATCTTATATTAGTAGCTAATCTAAATGGTCCGTAGTATAAGGAATGAAAAATGAGTAATTAATTCAAGGGAATATTATGTTTTCTATCAAATCAAATTAGAGAGATACCTTATCTTGAGTATTGAACTGGATGACTCCTAGAAAGATAGAGACATAGGTGTGATTGTCTAGATTTACAATACATTGGACATGACCCAAGTTGAATTTATCCTGAATTCGTTTATGTATTTGTTTACTTGTGATGTTTATAGTGTGACTTGACTCAATTTTGAGTAAGTGACTGACTAAGTGTATGTAACTCATATGCTTTCATACATTAAAAGCCATTACTTAGTTGGTATTAGAGTTGAGACTTTATATGTTGGGTATATAACTTATGTATGACATGAAATAACTTCACTTAAAATAGTGAAATTCATAGCTTAATTAAAGAGTAAATGATACTCTCTTACTAACATTGCATGAATTATGAAAAAGAAACATGGCTACAAGTAATTTGTTAGAGAAGAATTATTGTTATTATTATTTATTAGTAATAATTTTTTTCGTTGTGGAAGATTCAAGGGTGACCATTAGATAAAATAGGGTCGTATTGGGTGAATGGGTTTAATCCAAAGAGATTAAGGATATCTCATGAGGATAACACATTTATGATAAGGTCATTAGATGAATCATAAATCTAAGTTGCCTTCATAATGGTATATAATGAGGAGTTCATTCATGGCACTTTTAGTGAATTGACTCCATAACTAAATAACTGATACATGCATGGATTTTAAATTCAATTCACCAAAGTTGCCAATTTTTAGGTTTGGAAAATCAATCAACTTGCAATGACTTTTTGGATGGGATCTAGGAATTTATGGGTTGAGATGCCTTCATACCATTTGAAGAGATATCTCTTAGCTTCAAAACTTACTTTGAATACCTTGATTTGAGTATGGGAGCTCAAGTTATGACCGTTTTAGTGAAGACTGGGCGAGTAGAATTATTGGACGATATTATTACGGGAAATTACGAGTTTCGAGCTTTAATTCGAGTTTGAATCATATTAGGTTAAATTTTAAGACTTAATTTTGATTATAAATGATTCCAATATTGTATTTATTAGTTTTTATATGTTTATTATTTATTTATCCTGAATTTTAGGTTATTTTTAAGTATTTTAAGTTGTTTAGGAGTTTTATGATTTTTAGTCAACAAGAAAATTTAGTTCCACTACCACTTCTTCTTCATATAAACTAGAGTTTCATTATACTTAAGATTTTTATTTTCATGTAATTAGCTAGCCTATATAAAAGCCTCTTCATTATTTAATAAACACACATTCATTGAATAAAGTTTTCTAGCTCATTGAGTTTATCTTTCCAAGATAGCTTTCTTGTGATTTTTAGAAGTGTTTTCTTCTTGGTTTTTCTTTGTGAAGCCATAGAATCTCTTCATCCTCCAATTTACTAGTTGGCCGACCAAGGGGGTTGGTTACAATCAATTGTGAAGCTTGTTGGAGATCAGCTCTTCAAAGAGATTCATAGAGCATCTTCTTTCATCTTCTCCCATTCAAATCTTTATCCATCTTCTCCATATCTTTTTTCTAATCTTGATTTTGTTCTTCTTAATCTTTTTCTAATACTTCATATTCTTTTGAAGTTTCAGGTTCCAAGATCCAATGATTTCCTTGCAAGATCTGACTTGTAATCATTAAAAACTCTTTGGATCTTCTTCTTTCTTACTTGAATTCATTCTTTATAGTACTTTTTTTCACTACCTTGATTGCTCTTTTTCAGTTAGTGTTAATTCGTTTTAGGTATCTTAAATGCCAAGTAAGACTTTACTACTCTTCTATTCGATTTTTCCTTGTGCCATAACAACTTGAATCCAATTTTGGTCTGCTGCCCATATTATTTGGTATTACATTTGGGAATTTTTTTAGTTTTTTTCCTTGCGCTAAACACTATTTCTTGTTGCTGCTATTTGATAGCCTTTGAAAATTGTCTTTTACCTAGAAAAAAATTGGAAAACATATTTCCAGTGGGTAAACGATTTCAAAAAGATTTGAAATTTTGTCTACAGTATCTTAGCATTGTGATACATTGAAAAAAATATTTCCCCATAAAGAAGATAAAAAAGATTGAAAACTAAAAAAAAGGTAAAAATAAAAAAATACTATGTGGGTTGAATTTCATGCCGAAAATATCTAGATCTAATTTTCATCATACAAAGAGCCTCCGGATTAAATTTTGTGATTTTAGTACATCAAGAATACCTTAAAATAAATATTCGAGTTGTTTTTCCATTTTTTGATTTCCTATTGGGTAGTTTTAATTTTTCTTGATTCTAGCTTTAGGTTTTCCTTTGTTTATATTTTTTTTGTTCTATTAAGCATTCTAACACATTCTTATTTCTTGTGTTGGTAGGTACGAAAGAATTGCCTCTCTTCCTCTGTGCAACTCAAATTTCGTAGGAGTCAAGCTTTTCTTTGGGCTTCCTAGAGCTTTAGGTTATCATTGTTAAAGAGTGACCCCCATAACTTCCTCAAGGTTACTAAGATTGATTACTCTTTAACATTTACAAGTGAGAAGATCTTAATTTATTTTTCTTTGCCTCTAAGAGTTGTTTTTCTTGCGAGTGCCAACGGTGAGGCTTTATTTTACTTGATAATTTTTCTTGTTTGAGTGTTTGTGATTTCTCAATGGTGCGCACACATCGTACTAATGAGGTGAATAATAAACCTAAAGCAAAACATAAATGTCATAGGTGTTCTAAACCCACACGAACTTGTTGTTTCCAGTGCCCAAAAATTTTCTATTGTTGATTGTAACACCTCAAACCTGGCCTAAACGTTATGACCAAATCTGACGATGTCACATGGTAGTGCTTTTCAAAAAATATGTCGTCGCTAAATCCCCTTTTCTATTTAACCATTTTTTTCATTATCTTATGTTAATTTCAAATCGTGTCATTCGTTTTCAAAACATTATTCATTTACAAATCATTATTCAATTTCAAAACGTTTTTTATTGCAGAAGCTTTTAAACAATTTGCATATTCGTGGTATTTTTGATAAAACATTAATTTCATTCGAAAACCCGAGTTTTACCTAACACTAGCAGATTTAAATCATAAAACCGTATAAAATCCAAATTTAAACCAAAATTCGTAAAGGCCATAATTACAGCAAAATACTCCCAAATAAAAGTAAAATCATAAATATGTAATAAACAGTGTAAAAGAAGTCGTGTGGCCACCACTGAGTCCTCCGCCGCACTTATCTACCTAAATTTGGGGATTACCTGTACAGATTAAACAGAAGGGCTGAGTTTAAATAAACTCAGTGTGTAATCCCCATACAAATGAACATACAGTAAATAGATAATCACAGTTTGGGCTTAAGCCCTTTTCAGTATCAGTATCAGTCCAGTTTGGGCCTTAGCCCATCTCAGTACAAAAATAGTCATGTAGTAGGGCTTTAGCCCATCACAGTATTAGTAGCAGTAATAGATATGCAGTCACAAAAATCCTACATATGCAGCCTCTACACACCATCTTCGTCTAACCCTACACTCCATGTGGGGATATAATCAACCCACCCATCCTTACACTCCAAGTAGTACCGAATGCGGCACTAGACAGTAGCTTGCAGCTGAGCTGCCAGTAAATTAGGCTCGAGGCCTTTCAGTACACTTCCTCCGAGCATTATAATCCCCTAACCCAAGGCAATGCAATATGCAAATATGACATGCTATGACATAATATCATGCATGTAAACAGGGCATACAGTATCAAATCAGTGGGACATTATCAGGCTTAATCATATTAGTCATACAGTCATTTTAGTCAATTAAGGGTCTAGGTAAGCTTACCGACCCTAGAGTAGGTTCATAGTCGACTTGGGCGACCCGTGCAACCTTATCAGTCAAACAGTGAAAATGGGCCTAAAAACCCATGATGTTCGCCCGTGTGGCCCACATGACCCAAATTAGCCTTGGCCTTGGCCTCGTGATCCATTTTCATGTAACCCGTGCTAGTTAATTATTCATATGTATTTCCACTATTTACTCATATGATCCTTTAAAGCTATCTACTTAAGTCATTGTTACTAAATTATTTGTATCTTGAGCTACAGAATTCCAAATTAAGATCCGCAAATTTTCCCTAAAACCAGACTCACATATCTTCTTACCATAAAATTTTTAGAATTATTGGTTTAGCCAATAAGTACAGTTTATTCTTTAAAGTTATATTTTTAATTTCATATTTTTTTTCATCCTCTAATTCGATTTTCACAATTTATGGTGATTTTTCAAATTTAGCTTACTGCTGCTATCCAAACAGTAAGCAATTTTGGCTTTTCGCCGAATCCCTTATTTTTGTGTTTCGGGTACACACCTGGTTTTGTTTGATGCTAAAACAGTCCCTGAGCACTCCAAAGCCTATAATTGAAAAAATAACACCATAATCAGTCTTACCTCACGATTAATCAAAATCTCGAAACCAAAATACTTACCCATAAAACGATGAACACTTACTGCAAAACTTTAAATCGGTACGTTGACGAAAATCACGATGAGAGCCTTAATCCTCGAGAAATGCTGCTACCAACACCCCAGAATTAGACTATTTAAGACAAAAGAATATCTTAAAATGATACCCAACAACTTACCAAATTTGCACAAGTGCTCCTTAACACTACAAAATCAAGAGGAAAGAATGAATTAGGGGAAACAAGGGAACTTCGGCAGTAGTAGTGTAACATCCTGAACTAGGGCCTAAACGAAACAATGGTTGCAAAACCATAAATCCGAAATAGAAAAGTTTATTGCGATGAATTATCATGATTTACCGACTGATTGGATGCATGTGTTAGACTAACGATAAGAATTTTATAGATTGCATGTTTAATTTGTCTATTAGGGATTATTAGTTCATAAAGTACTTAACTGAAATGGGGGTTTAAAGTATAGGTCCTTAAATAGAAATTAAATCATTAAAGTTTGATGGACAAAAATAGACATGGTTAATAAGTAAGGTATTTAAGGGCATTTTGGTAAAATGCCTTAATTAATGAATAAAGACAAAATAACATGAAATAAGCTATCATCTTTTTCATTTCTTTTCTCCATGGCTGAATGTATCAAGGGAACACCATGGCTAGGGTTTTTTCATCTTCCAAGCTTCATAGTAAGTCCGTTCTAGCCCCGTTTTTCATGTTCTTTACATTTTTAGAATTCCAGTAACTCGCTTAAGCTAATTCTACCATTAATTCGAGCTAGGATTTATATTTGGTAAATTACCCACAGATGAAAAGTGTGTATTTTGATGTTTTATGATAGAATATAAAGCTTAGCATTATGTTAAACGATTTTTGCTAAGCGATTTTCAGTGAAAACGAGTGAAACGACATAATCGGTAAAAAATATTATTGTTCATAAGTGCATGTTAGAGCAAGAATTTGATGTTTCCATAGAAGGGAAAAATTTTCAGCATGTCATAAAACACAAGAAAAAGGAATAAATTTTAATTTTTGAGCCCAGGGGAAAAATTGTAATCTTGCAAAAGTTTAGGGGCAAAAGTGTAAATTTTGTCAAAATATGTTTTAGGTTCGAAATGATTAGTAAATTGGTTAAATAAGTGAAATATGATGTTTTAGATCCCGAAAAACAAGATTTGGACCTAGAACGGGAGAAAAACTGAAAATCAGGAAAGTTGATCAAATGGCCGTTTTGGTATCGAAGTAAGTTCATGTGTTTAATATGCATTTAATTAAGCATGTTTGAATGATAAATTGACATATTAGTTATAGATGCTTTAGAATTGATTTTTGAATATAATGATAATAGTTGAGAAATGTTTGATAGTGATTCGACATTAAAAATGAGAATTTGAATAAGTTTACATATAAGACCATAGTTGTAATGTGGCTTTGTATAAGATCAAGAAAGTATTGAATAGCATAATTTGAGGAGAGTAAGATAAATTGAGGATATGGTGAGATTGAGAATGTAAGTATGTAAATTGAGTAGCATTTTATTATTATACAATTTTTGCTATTATTATTATTGAGTTATGTGACTGACCTTGAGAATTTGAGCAAGTATGTTTCAGCTATGATTTTTCAAGGAATTGATATCTCAAGGTCCATGTTTATAACATGGCAATTAAAGAAGAATTGACGGAAAAGTCCATGTTTATAACATGGCAATTAAGAAAGAATTTACAGAAAAGACCATGGTTAGACCATGGCAGTAAGTGTGCCAGTGTAAGACCATGTCTGGGACATGGCATCGGCACAGACCGAGGAGTGTTAGTGTAAGACCATTCTGGGACATGGCATCGGCACGGACAGCGAAAAGTCAGTGTAAGACCATGTCTAGGACATGACATCGGCTCAAGATGAGTGCCAGTGTAAGACCATGTCTGGGACATAGCATCGGCACCGATATGTGATCCCATGTAAGAACATATCTGGGATATGGCATTGGCGTCCTACCAGGTGTATGAAATATCCCGAACATCCTTAATGTTACAAGTAGTTCAACGAGAAATTCAAGGAGTATGCTAAAGATAAGTAAGATTAGGATATGTGAGTATTATGACTAGGCACAGGTATGTACATAAGGCTTAATAGTATTGAGGTTATAAGTTGATGATATTAAAAGTATTTTAATGAGTATATTCAAGTATTAAGTAAGTGATAAGTTTTCAGTTATACTTATGACGCTTTGTGACATGATTGGCAATATGCCTATATTATGAAAGAGTATTAATGTGTTGAATGAGATGTTGTAGGTACGTAAGCAAGCTATTAAGTCAGGTGCTTTATTTTTTTTATTCTGAGCTTTTGGTAAGGTTACCGATGAGTAAGATGGGAAAGTATGAACTTAGCATTATTAATGCCAATTATGAAAGCTTAGTAATAAGCTAAATTCATTACTAATGATTGTTATTTTACATGTGAACTTACTAAGCTTTATAATCTTACCTCTTTCCTTTCCTTTGTTCCAGAGTCTTATCAAACAAGCTCGGGTTGGAGGTCGTGGAAGATCGCTTCACACTATCAACTATCAAGTTACCAATTGGGTATTTTCATTGACAAACGTTTTAAGTTATGGCATGTATAGGGAATTAGTTATTTTGTGTGTATGTCTTTATGAAATGGCTAATTAGGAGTATGTTTGATGTTTTGTATGCCTAAATGATAGTTAATACAAAGAAATAATAAAAGAGTAAAAATTTGCAATGGTACAGTTTTTGGATAGCAGTAATGACGTGAATTTGAAAAATCACTAAAATTAGTAGAAATGGAATTAGAGAGTGAATGGGATATAGAATTAAATCTTATTGAGTCTAATTTCATATGAAAGAAACAGTGTAGGTAAAGAAATTTTATATAATGAGATATTTGAATTTTAGTGTGACAGAGCCAAAATGGTTTCTAAAGTCCCCTATTCTGAATTTAAAAAATCATTAAAATTTGTACATAAATAATTATGAGTTATAATTTATATTCTTAGAATCCTTAATGAGTCTAGTTTCAAAGTAAATAAACGAAAATATCATCTAAATTTTGTACAATTAGATAATTCATTTTTAGTGAAGAGTGGTCGGAACTGTCAGACAGCGAAACAGGGGAGATTTTAACTATTAAACTGTACTAATTGGCCAACCCAAAAATTCTGAAAATTTTATAATCATAAGATATATGAGTCTAGTTTTTGGGAAAATTTACAAATTTAAATTTTTAGTTTTTTAACTCGAGTTATAATTAATTTAGCTACTGCTGCGCAGTTGGACAGTTTTATTGTGAACAGTGAAATAAATTATTTTAATTTGTTTAAGTATTTGAAAAATTTTTAATGTTCCCGGTTTGGACCCGAACCATGTTCATTGCATTTTTAGGGTCTCGAAGATCCTTTTTAGGGGCATATTGATTGAATGCGAGCAAATTAATTTTAAAAGCAATTTTTTATGCTCAAAATTAGTAAGTTAAGTTAGGTAACGCTTCGTGCTCGATTTTGGCAACGGTCTCAGGTAAGGGGTGTTACAAGTAGAGGAAAGAAAAGAAAAGATAACTGAGCAAGAAGCAAAGAAAAAAGAAAAATTTGACAGAGATGGGGGGAGAAAACGTCAGAAAGATGTAGAGAAAAATGATTCTTTTTTTTGAAAAAGGAAAAAAATGATCAGATTTTAGATATAATCCCTATAATCCCCTAATTCTCTCCTAAAATCGCTCCGCCACTTCCCACTACACATCCACCGCTCAGAAACCCAGTTCAGCACAACTCTTGCTGAAATTAGGAGCAAAAAAATACAACCCTTGCCGTCCCAAAGATATGAACCCATGACCTCCACCATAGTAACACACCATTTAACCACCAGACCCATTCTGATGTAATTTACCCAACAATCAAATAAAAGCCTACTGAACAAGAGTAAGGCCCAATTCATCCAAAAAACCAAAATTTGCCCAACCGAAGGCTTGAACTTGGGACCTCCCAAACACTCCCAGAACACATAACCACTAAAGCTGACATATATTTGTGTCATATTTTCACAATAACGAAATTAGAAATTTTGGGGCCCTACATTCATAGATTTGTCAAGAAAAACATTTGAACAAGGGTCATAATGAGATACACATTCTTAAACGACTTTTGGCGGAGCACAAAAAAATGTTTTGTGATGAGAGGGATCACCATGACTCTAAATGCCCAACAATTTCAAAAGATCTCTTATCTGTTTTGAAATGCCATTGGTTTGTTTTAAAAGAAAATAATGGTTACAAGTGTCCGATTCACTGCCTATCCAATGATAAAAGAGAAAAAAAATGTACGTATGACACCAAGCCCATTGATGAGTCTTCTTCTAGTGCTACCATTGACGATGATGATATAAATGAGTAAGAGACTTCGAGTGATGTTGTTTGTGAAGATAGTAAATGTGATTTTGTGCATGTTGTTGAGTCTAAATCTAACATTGCACCTTTTTTTTTGTTTTTTCCAAAGTTGATGTCAAAAAAGTTGATAGTGATAGTGAGAACTGTGATTATAGTGATATTGCACTTTATGAATTGAAAAAAGTTGATAGTGAGAATTGTTTCCTAGAGTCCATGAGTTTGAACAAGTTAAAAGAGTTATATTCTAAAGAATTCAATGTTCAAACTTTTTGTGAGGGGTTAAAGGGAAGTGGGGATGATTCATGTAAAAATATTCAAAAAATATTTTATTTGACTAATTTTATTTATTCTCGTTTTTATTTCTAATTTGTGTTTCTCTTGTGTCTAGATCCGGGGTTCCGCATCAGTTGGTATCAGTTTCAGGCCATTCGATGTTATTTTTGAAGCTAAAATCAAATCTGAAACGAGTCAAAATACCAAAAACACTTTTCATCGGTTTCGTCGATTCTCTTTTTTTTTGAAGTTTGTGTTTATTCTCCTCTTATTCTTTAAAAAAACAGAAAAAAGCAAAAAACGCAAAAAAAAGAAGGAAAAAGCGCAAAAAAAAAGTTGTCTACATTTCATACGTAGGTTTCTTCTTTTCCTATTATTGTTTTTATTTTTATTTTTATTTTTATTTTTATTTTTCACAAAATTGAATTTTTTTCCTTCTTCTTTTCTTGACTTAAGTATAATTAAAGCTTTAATTTTTGGAAATCTTAAGACACCAAACATTTCTGATTTTTGTTTTATTAATTTGGGTAGAGTTTTCTTAAGTTTTCTTCTTATTAAAGCTTTTCTTTGACTCTAGAGTTAGGGATCGTTGCAGGTCTACGTTTTTTTTTGTTTCTATTACGTTTTCTAACACTTTGTTTCTTCTTGTGTTAGCAGATATTAAAGGCACGGACAATTCCTTCATCCGTGTAGCCTCTATTACAAATTGCCTCGTCAAGTTTATTGGCCTCTTAGAGCAATTAGGGTCTTCATTGTTTCTTTGAAGTTTACACCTCCGTTATTTGATCTTGATTAGTAACCCTCTCCAAACATATTTACAAGTTTTGAATCATTCAGAGAGTTATTCTTTTAAGAGCTAACAAGTGAGGTTATTATTATTTTTTCTTTCTTGTTCATGTTTGTTTGATCTTTCACAGATACCATGCCGCTCACTAGATCCCAAACTAGTAAAAATGAAGAGGATGAGCAAAAGAGAGAGAACGATCATTTGGTCGAGTTGTTAAAAAAAAGATGAAAAAGTTGCAAACTCAATTCGAACATCGCATGACCCAGATGTTACAAGAGCAAACTCAAGAGAGATACATTGCCGATAATTACAAGAAGTTGAACGAAGCCTTTATAAGCCGATCAAATTCGCGTGATTGAACCTTTAAACGAAAGGAGGACCATGTTTTTGATGATGACTTTGAGTCCGAGTATGTACCTAGAGAAAGGTTGGAACGAAACAATGACACCCCTAAACCAAAATTTCCTTCTTTCTCAGGGAAGAATGATCCTGATGCTTACATTGATTGGGAGGAAAAGATGGAAGCAGTCTTTGCTTGTTACAACTACTCTGATGAGAAAAAGGTAACATACGCTGTCGCTGAGTTCATTGATTATGCACTAACATGTGGAATCAATTATGTAAAAGTAGGATTCTTTATAGAGAGCAACCTGTTACTACTTGGGTTGAAATGAAGCGCATCTTGCGAAAACGGTTTGTTCCACCATACTATTATCGAGAACTCCATCAAAGACTCCAACATCTTGTTCAAGGAGATAGATCTGTGGATGACTACTACAAAGAGATAGAGACTATTCAGATTAGAGCCAATCTTGTTGAAGAGGCTGAGGTGACTATGGCTAGATTCCTTGCCGGCCTAAAGCCTGAGATTGCAAATCGAGTTGAGTTACAACACTTCATGGATGTTGAAGAGATGCTTCAAACCGCACTCACCATTGAAAAGTAATTACAAAAGAAAGGGACAACGAGGGGTGCTAGTTCAGTTTCTAATCCTGCTTGGAGAAGAAATTGGCAAAAACAAGATGATAGATTATGGAATGGGAGAGATGCACAGTTCAAGCCAAATGAGCCTAGAACTTACTCTAAATATAGAGGTATGCCTAATTCATTTAAAGGTTCTACTTCTACTAATCGAGCTCCATCTTTTTCTTCTACTTCTCCTAGTGCCATTAAGCAGCCAAAAGATATTACTTGTTTCAAATGCCAAGGAAGGGGTCACTATGCTCGAGAATGCCCTAATAAAAAGTCATTGGTGATTCGAGAAGATGGCGAGGTTGATTTTGAGTTTGATAACGAAGATGAGATGCCTCCTTTGGAAGATGCTGATGATGTGCATACTCATGATGAGTATGAAGAATACTTGGAGTATGGTGAGAAAGCACTTGTTGCTCGAAGGGCTTTAAATGTCCAGTTTAAAGAGGAAGGGCGCGAACAAAGAGATAACATTTTCCACACGAGATGTTTGATTGGTGGACAACCTAGTTCATTGATCATCGATAGTGGAAGTTGCACCAATATGGTGAGTTCTTCCCTTGTTGAGAAACTTGGCCTACCTTGTTTGAAGCATCCAAGGCCATACCGCTTGCAATGGCTGAATTATAATGGGGAGGTAAAAGTATCTAAACAATGCTTAGTTTCATTTTCCATTGGTAGATACTCTGATAAAGTTTTGTGTGATGTTGTTCCAATGCAAGCTGGACACATATTACTTGGACGGCCATGGCAGTTTGATCGACGAGTAAATCATGATGGTTTCCTTAACCAATATACCTTTGTGTTCCTCGGAAAGAAGTTTACTTTGGCTCCACTTCCTCCTCAAGAAGTCTACAATGATCAACTCAAACTTGCTAGTGAGATGGGTAAGAGAAGTGAGGTAAAATCATTAAAAAAGGCTGAGAGTAAAGAGGCCCTTAGTGTTAAAAGCCAACTTAAAGGCCCAACATTGGTAAGTGATTACACACACAAGTCATGAGATGAGAGAGTGAGTTTATTCGCTAGGTTTCGAGATATCAAATTTGCTCTTTGTACAAAACAAACATTTGTAATTATTAGGTTTAGAGAAAACTTTGTTTTGACTAACCCTAATACACATTTGCCTAGTTGTTTTGTTGATCTTTTGCAGGATTTTGAGGATGTATTTCCTTCTAAAATGCCTAAGGGATTACCTCTTTTACGAGGGATTGAACATCAAATTGACTTTGTGCCTGGTTCGAGTATTCCGAATAGACCAGTCTATCGAAGTAATCCTGAAGAAACTAAGGAGTTGCAAAGGCAAGTTGAAGATCTCTTAGATAAAGGGTTGATTCGTGAGAGTCTAAGCCCTTGTGTGGTCCCTGTACTTCTTGTCCCAAAAAAAATGGTTCTTGGAGAATGTGTGTTGATTGTCGTGCTGTCAACAAGATTACGGTAAAGTATCAATATCCAATTCCTCAATTAGATGATATGTTGGATGAGCTTAATGGTGCATGCATTTTCTCTAAAATTGACTTAAAAAGTGGTTACCATCAAATAAGAATGAAACAAGGTGATGAATGGAAAACTACTTTTAAGACTAAGTATGGCCTGTATGAATGGTTAGTCATGCCATTTGGCTTAACTAATGGTCCTAGCACATTGATGAGATTAATGAACCATATACTTAGACCTTTTTTAGGAAAATTTGTCGTTGTGTATTTTGATGACATACTGATTTATAGCAAAACTTTGAATGATCATGTTGGGCATGTTAAATTAGTATTGGATGTGTTAAGGCATGAACGACTCTTTGCTAATCTTGAAAAATGCACCTTTTGTATGGATAAGCTTGTTTTTTTGGGTTTTGTGATAAGTTCTACAGGAATCCATGTGGATGAGGAGAAGGTAAAGGCAATTAAAGAATGGCCTATCCCTAAAACTATTTTTGAGGTAAGGTTTTTCCTTGGGTTAGCCGGTTTCTACCGCAGGTTTGTTCGTAACTTTTCCACAATTGCTTCGCCTTTGACTGCACTTATTAAAAAGGATGTATCTTTTCACTGGACAGATAAGCAAGAATTAGCATTTAATGAACTTAAAGATAAATTGTGTAATGCTCCTATTCTTGTTTTACCTAAATTTGAAAAGACCTTTGAGATTGAATGTGATGCTTCTGTTGTAGGTATAGGTGCCGTCCTCATGCAAGATAGTAAACCACTAGCCTACTTTAGTGAGAAACTTGGTGGAGCACATTTGAACTATTCGACCTATGATAAAGAGTTATATGCCTTGGTAAGGGCACTAGAAGTTTGGCAACATTACCTTTTACCAAAGGAGTTTGTGATTCACACTGACCATGAATCACTTAAGCACTTAAAAGGGCAAGGTAAGTTGAACAAGCGACATGCGAGGTGGGTTGAATTCATTGAATCTTTTTCTTATGTTATAAGGTATAAGAAAGGTAAAGATAATATTGTGGCTGATGCTCTATCAAGGAGGTACACTTTACTTAGTACTTTGCATACTAAGTTATTAGGTTTTGAGTATCTCAAAGATTTATATGCCATTGATTCTGATTTTGCAAGCATTTATGACGCATGTGAACATGGTGCATTTCACAAATTTTATAAGCATGATGGCTATCTTTTTCGAAATAATAGACTATGCTTACCAAAGTGTTCAATGCGAGAATTGTTGGTTCGAGAGGCTCATAGTGGTGGTCTTATGGGTCATTTTGGAGTCACTAAGACTTATGATGTTTTACATGAGCATTTTTATTGGCCTAACATGCGAAAACTTGTTGAGAAAATTTACTCTACTTGCATTACTTGTAAACAAGCTAAATCCACTATGATGCCTCATGGTCTATATACTCCTCTTCCTGTTCCTAGTTCACATTGGACTGACATTTCAATGGATTTTGTAATAGGTTTACCAAGGACAAAGCGTGGACGAGATAGCATATTTGTGGTTGTGGATCGATTTTCTAAAATGGCTCATTTCATTCCATGCCATAAGACTGATGATGCAATCCATGTTGCCGATCTATTTTTCCGTGAAGTTGTGAGATTACATGGAATCCCAAGGACTATCGTTTCTGATAGAGATGCAAAATTTCTTAGTCACTTTTGGAAGGTGTTATGGGGTAAGTTAGGTACTAAACTACTTTACTCTACTACATGCCACCCTCAAACTGATGGTCAAACCGAGGTGGTAAATCGAGTTTTGGGATCTTTGCTTAGAGCCATAATAGGTAAGAATGTTAAATCTTGGGAAGAATGGATACCCTATGTTGAGTTTGCTTATAATCGTTCTGTTCATTCTTCCACAGGTTTTACTCATTTTGAGATTGTATATGACTTTAATCCACTTACTGTTGTAGATTTGCTTCCTTTACCTTTGAATGAGATTGCTAATTTAGATGGTGAAAGGAAAGCTGATTTGGTAAAAGAGATCCATGAGAAGGCTCGTAAAGCCATTGAGAAAAGAATGAGTCCAATGCACATCGAGCTAATAAAGGGCGAAAGCAAGTCTTGTTTGAACCTGGAGATTGGGTATGGGTGCATATGAGGAAGGAACGATTTCCTTCTAAGAGAAAGAATAAACTTGATGCACGAGGAGATGGACCATTCCAAGTACTCGAGAAAATAAATGACAATGCTTATCGCATCGATCTTCCTTGTGAGTATAGTGTTAGTGCTACTTTCAATGTTTCTGATCTTTTTCCTTTTGAATTTGATGTAGGTTCAGATTCGAGGACGAGTCTTCTTGAAGAGGGGGAGAATGGTACGAGCCAAAGAGGTGACACTCAAGGGGTTGTTTTTCCTTGTGGTCCAATCACTCGAAGCAAGGCACGTCAATTAAAATAAAAAATGAATGCTTTTGTCCAAGACTTTGTTGCTACAAATTTAAGTCATCATGTTCGTGACGTTGACAAATACGAGATTGCAATTCACTGGACCAATCTTGGAATAGTGAAAGCCCATAAATTGGTGGATTAATCTTTTATGTATCTTATTATTATTATTATTTACTTAATCCTCATTGGTTGGGACACATCACTTATGAGTTAAGTAATTTTATTGGTTAGGTTATTATTTATTTTATTTTCTTAGATAATTTTAAAGAGTTTTATTAGGATTCAATTACTCTTGAAAGAGTTTTATTAGGATTCAATTACTCTTGTAATTTGCCTATAAATAGGCTTGCTTTTTACACATTGGGAAGGATATATAAAAAAGAGAGTATTTGTTTTCTTCCAAATTTGTGTGAGGCAAATTTTTGAGAGTAGAGTGATTCTTCTCTTGCTATTTAGTTTGGAGTTTGTTACTTTCGAGGGTATTTCGGAGTTACAAATATTCAAATTTCTTTCCCGTTCATCGGTGTTTCTAGAGGTTCTTCTTCTAGGGGTTTCGTAGGGAGCCGCTCAATCATTGGCGTTTTTGGTTGCAAGTCAACCAAGGGTTCCATAGGGCAAATCTATCCTTTTATTATTATTATTTAACTAATTTTATTTATTCTCGTTTTTATTTCTAATTTGTGTTTCTCTTGTGTCTAGATCCGGGGTTCCGCATCATAAACCATTCCACCTATGATAAAGATTCTTTCTTATTCAATAAAAGACAAGATTCAAGGACGAATCTTTTTGAGGAAAGGGGGAGTGATACATGCACGGACGGGGTAAAATTTATTAAATTCAATTCACCAAAGCTATCAATTTTCAAGTTTGGAAAATCAATTGACTTGCAACAAATTTTTGGATGGGATCCAAACATTTTTGGGTTAAGATGCCTTTATACCGTTTGAAGAGTTATCTTTTAGCTTCGAAACACACTTTGAATCACCCAATTTTGAGTCTGTGAGCTCAAGTTAGTGAAAACTGTGTGACTAGAATTTTTGGACAAGATTATTATAGGAAATTTTGATTTTGAAGCTTTAATTCAAGTTTAAATCATATTGTGTTTGATTTAAGGCTTAATTTTGATTATATATGAGTCCAATATTGTATTTATTAGGTTTTATGTTTTTATTATTTATTTATTCTGAATTTTAGGTTATTTTAAGTTGTTTAAGAGTTCTATATTTCTTAGTCAATAAAAAAGTTTAGTTCTATTAGAACTATTTATTGTTTAGATAAATTAGAGTTTTATTGTACTTAAGTGTTTTATTTGCATGTACTTAGCTAACCTACATAAAGGGATCTTCATTATTCATTAAGCACACATTCATTGAGTAAAGTTTTTCAACTCTTTAAGTTTTATCTTTGTAAAATAGCTTTCTTAAGATTTCTAGAAGTGGTTTTTTCATGGTTTTTCTTTGTGAAGTCGTGGAAATCCCTTCACCCTCCAATTACTATGTGGCCAGCCTAGGGGGTTGGTTAGAACCAATTGTGAAGCTTGTTGGAGATCATCTCTTCAAAAGTTTTCATAGGGCATCACCTTTCATATTCTTCTATTCAAATATTTATCCATCTTTTCCATATTTGTTTTTAATCTTAATTTTATCCTTCGTAATATTTTTCTAATACTCCATATTCTTGTGAAGTTTCAAGTTTTAAGATCCAAGGATTTCCTTGTAAGATTCAACTTATAATCATCGAAAACTCTTTGGATCTTTTTCTTTCTTACTTGAATTCATTCTTCCTCATACTTCTATTATCTGCCTTGATTGCTCTTTCTCACTTGGTGTTAATTCATTTTAGGTATCTTACATGCCAAATAGTCTTGATTACTCTTCAATTCATTTTTTCTCGTGCCACAACAACTTGAATCCGATCTTGGTTTGCTACCCATATCATTGATTACTCTTTGATAACGGCACTATGGGATAGCTGAATACACACAATTCTGAGACGAGGTTACTCTACCAAAATTTAGGAAATTTTATTTATGTTAGTGTTGTGTGACCCAAATTCCTGTTTTAAAAAAAGTGGCAAGATAGGAGGATCTGTGGGGGTGAAGGTTGCATATCCCCATTAAGCATAAAACTAGATTGGGGTTGCAATTGGGGGTGTGGAGGTCGGAGGTTCCCAGGGTACGGTATAGATTGCACAAATGAAATCAGTATAGAAGTACACTTCTTCTATTTGACATTGATTTGAATAAGGTATTTCAACCTTACTATATTACTTCTATTAGACTTTGATTAGAAGAAGGTTTTTTAACCTATAAATAGACGTAGTCATCTCTCCTCTTGGATTATTTGAATTCAACAATTAGTGAAAATTTCTTCTCCTCTGCCTGTAGTTTTTCCCAAAAGGGTTTCCACGTAAAATCTATGTGTTCTATAGTTCTTTCTTTGTGATTCATTTTCATTATCGACGTTCGATTCTCACAATTTAGCTACAAAATAAATTATAATTTTTATGAGTTCTCGAGATATAAACTTCAATTTTGGTTCCCCAGAGAGAAAGTAAACTTTCCCCATTGGAAAATTATAGTTTTCTTTTTGTGTTCAATTTGTAGTAAGATCCACTCACTTAGCAATCGAGAGTTCGAGAATAGCGAATAATAACATTTGGTTGAAAGCCAAGAACCGACAAGTGTTGCTAGTCCAGAAACACAAGTATTATATTTGATAAATTTTGTACCTATAGATATCACAACAAATATTTAGGTTTTATGAAATTATTTGAAATTCTACTATGTAACAAAACTATTCTCGTAAACAATTTTCCAAAAAATATTACCTATCACTTAGACCTATTTCAAACTCTTTATATATTTTCAGTTTCTAGGAGCCTTATTTCTATGTCAAAAATTGATTTTTATGAGTTTAATGTTAAATTTGGACATGGTTGTTTCAACTTAGAATAACAATGTTATAGGTTTTGGAAACTTTATTGATGATTTATATAAATTTAAGCTTGATAATGTTTTTCGGAATCCTTACTTGTTAGTCATAACAATGTTTGAATTAAACGCAATATGCTAAATGAAAATTTTTCTTACTTGTGGCATAAATGTTTGGGTCATGTGTCCAAAGAAAGACTAGATAAATTAGTAAAGAACTAAAATTCTATTGAATTTGACTTTTATTAACCTTGGTGGATGTGTGGATTGCATTAGGGAAATGCAAATGAAACATACAATGAAAGGCGCCATAAGAAGTACTTAGCTTCTTGAAATAATGTACACCAATACATGTCAACATTTTAATGTCTACAGTTTAATTGAGAAAATATTTTATCACCTTTATTTACAATTTTTTACAATATTTTAACATCTAATTGCTTAATGAAAAATATTAATCAGTAAGTGCACTTGAGGTATACATTAACGAGGTTGAAAGGCAATTCCATAAAGAAAATGATAATAGTAATATCAAATATAGGTGATCAATATTATGAGAAACACACTAAACTAAGACAATATCCAAGTCCATTGGCAGAATTCCTTAAGAATGAGAATAGTAATATCAAAATTCCTATACATTTTGAAATTTATATCTTAGGAAGAATGAAGATCGATGTAAGAATGCAATGAGTTATAATAAATTCATGTCAAGAACATTCAATGAAGTTCTCACAAGTAAAAAATGTAATTCAAGAAGGAATGATATGGTAAAGAGGCATACTTCAAATCAATTTGAAAAGAACAACTTCATGCAAATTCTAAGGAATAGGTCCTAATTGCATGAAATTTGAACCAAATTCGTGCCTAATAAAAGATACCAATTTATATTTAAACAAAATTATCCGTTGTTAACAATAAGTGTGACCAAGACATGAATTATGAATGAAAATTGCATGCTAAAGACAAAACAATATAAGCATGAGCAATTCCTTTCCCCCCTTACTAGATGCATATCTTTAAGAACTTTTCTCCCCTTTTTTAGATGCAAAATGTTATTAAACAAAATAAGACATGGAAATCAGAAAGGCATCAATAAAATAGATATCAAAAGCATACCAAAGCTAAAAAGCATAAGGAGAGAATTTAGGCAAGCATATTTAAGCATAAAATATGTCATGACAAAGGTATCTAAAAGATATAGCAATTTAGAACAAGATACAAATGAAAGGAGTCCTAATCTAAGACAAAATATAATCCTAACTTCTTAACTTAAGTCTAATCCAAATTTCTAAACTTAAGTTCTAATCCTGGTCTAGTTCTAAGCATAATTCTAGAGCTAGTCCTAAAGGTTAATCCTAATTCTAGTTCTAAAAGTAAGACCCTATATTATTCATAAAATATGTTCAAGTACCTTATACATAACTTAAGGTCACGAGGTAAGAAAAGCTTAAGAAAAGAGTTTAAGACTTTAACACTTTGCAAAATGGCCGTCAAAGGGTCAAAACAAGATAAAAGCATTTTTTTTTATCATTTTGAACGTTTTCAACAAAGGTTAGTAGATAAAGCAAAGTTGTCCAAATGAATTTATGGCCTTAATTTCAAGAAATTAAAAAAATTTCTTTAAATCACATAATTTATTGAAAAGTCAAATGATTTTCAATAAAGATCATTAGAATACAAAGTATTTTCAATTTTATTAAAAAAATTTAAGCTAAGATACTTCCTCTAAGTATATGTTTAAGTGTGACTTTGACCACACACTTCTATTTTTACCTAAAAATCCAAAAATGCAATAAAAATGGCCCAGGAACCGATGATATTGATATCTTCCCTACGTGTTCGACACCTCAGAGTCAAAGTGAACAAGTAGTCATTTTTGGGGAATATGTACAAATACCACTTGACAAGGTATCGGTACCCTGTAGAAAAGTGCAGAAAAAGTAAATTAAGCAAACTTAAACACCTATACAGGTATTCCTAGAGCCAATACAAAATAGTCTAACAAATGTATAATCCTAAAACATATACAATCAATCTAACAAAACACTCCAAACATGTTTGAATAAAAAAAAATCACTAGGTGACTTCTTTTGCAACAATAAAGCATATTGAACCAAAGTAGTAAGTGTCTTAAATGACGAAATAAGGCACACGAACTTAGTACATATTAAGCATAAGATACATAATTCAAACATGTTTACATACAAATGCATCTATATCACTACAACAAATATATCAATTAGTGACAAATTTTCTGTGTGACACTTAAAATAATGTCATAAAATATACTACAAACATGACGAAAACAAATAATTGTCACATATAACGATTGATAGTATATCTTATATGAAAATTTCAAAAAATTTCATAAGTGTATGTCACTATATATTTGGTGCTAAAATTTACCTCTAAAATAATATGGTGGGAAATGTTTTTTTTTAATTGTAACGATTTTTCATAGTCACAAATGTAAATTCTTATTAGTGATGAATTATCATTATTTTTTTTATTTTAAAGAAATTTTTATCTTTATGTCATTATCTTCTAAAGGTTTTGTTTGTTACAATTTAATTCATCATATTTAAAATAATAAAAAGTAACATGTTGTTTTTGTCATAAAAATTATGTTTAATGAGATGAACATAGTAATTTTTCATTCATTATATCTTTTATATTTTATAGGAAAATTTATAATAAAAAAATCATGACATTGTGTCGCCTAAGGTTTGGCACCAAGAATTATCACAAAACAATTTGGTGAGAAAGTTTTTTAGTGACGCCTTGATTTTTATTTAACATTTTGTTTATGTCGCTAATTCAAAACTTTAGTAGTGATGAGTTTTCAGAATTTTTTGTATTTTAAAAAATTTTAACCTCACATACTTATCGTAAATATATTTTTATAAATGACACTTTTAATTTGTCATTACTATGAAGCAAATATAGTGGCATGAATGTATATCACTAAATGTTTATTGTTAATGACAATAAAATTACTAGCTAAATGATTAATTTTGTATGGCATTATAAGCATCATAATAATCTATTATAAGAATATATATAATTATTTATTTGTCACATATGGCATTAATTACTGATGAATTTTTTAAGTGGCGCTTAAATAACATTACAAAATATACTGCAAGCATAGAAAAAACAAATAATTGTCATGCTTAAAAATTGAGATATATTATGTATGAAAATTTCATAAAAAAATATCATAGGTTTACATCCTGTATGTTCAATGTTAAAATTTACCTCTAAAAAATTGGTGATAAATGTTTTTCTTACATCTCGACTAAATTGTGACAATTTTTATCGTCATCAATATAAATTTTTGTTAGTGACAAATTATTTTTATTTAAAAAAAAATCTTAATGCCCCTATTATTAATAACTTTTCTTTCCATAATTTAATTTGCCATATCCATAATGCATAAAAGAACACAATCTTTTTATAACTTATCAAGTCTTTACTTTTTTATATATTTTATGTGACGATTTTAAAAAAAATACCATAAGATTTTATGACTTAATATCACCGTAATCTGATTTCTTATTCATCAAATTGGGTTTCGAATTTTGAGAAATATGGTATATAACCCATCATTCAATCATTATAGAAAGGTAAGGTTGTAATTTTTTTTCATTGCCGCAATATTGAACTTGGAAGGAAAACATAACTATGTCGTGAATAAGAACAATACTATATATATTAATGATTAATGATTAATAATAAATAAGACTAGCCAGTAGATCGAGATTTGGTAGGTTATTCAATTATATTTCATAATATTAATTTGATTACAATTAGACCTATCCAGATAGCTTGTCTAATTTGGTAGATTCGATCCGATTTCGACAAAGCTTGGATAAAGATTTTTACATTTTGGGTCAACCTGACTTGACCTCAATTCAATTTAAATAATAAAAATATTTTTAAATTAAAATTTATTTATAAAAATATATAAAATAGTAACTAAAAATATATTTTTAATAATTTATTAATTTTTAACTAGTAAAATGATTTTTTTTGAGAGGACGGGCTGGCTCAAAAACGGGCTTGAGCATGAAAACTATTTTGGAATCGAGCGCCAGCCCGACCCAACCGAGCCCTTGGACACCTCTAATTACATTAAACAATAAATACTAATATCCATTTCATTAATTTAAATTTTATTATGATGGTTTAAGTAGAATTGCTAAAGGATTGGGTTTGAACTACTTGTGGAAGCACAATGATTGGTTGTCCACCATTCGTTTGTAATTGAGGAGCGTTATGAGTAACGACCAATATTTCACTTGTAGCGAGAGTTTAATTATCATAATGATCCAACTCAGAAATTAAATTATGAGATGGATCTCTCCCACTAATCTAGTCATTCTCAAGAAATAAGAACTTTTGAATTTCTTGATTCCATAATTCTAGTGCTATGATTTGGATATTAAAATTTGTACCCTTTGGATCTTTTAGCAAATCCAATAAGGTACCCACTTAGAGTTCTTGGGTCCACTTTCTTTTCTTGTGGATTATAAAATCTTACTTTAGAAGGGCACCCCCAAGTGCGCATATGTCTCAAACTTGGTTTCCAATCTTTCCAAATTTCAAATGGCATTTTAGAAACTTCCTTAATTGGAACTTGGTTTAATATATACTATTATTTTAAGAGTTTTTTGTCCACAATAAAGAAGGAAGTTTGGAGTTACTAAACATACTCATTACCATATCCATCAATATACAATTTCTTTTCTCTGCTACACTATTTTGATCAGGTGAGCTAGGCAACTTTTTCTAAGCTATAATACCTTACTCTCGAAGAAAATTAGCAAATAGAATAGGTGTTTGTTCGATTCTTGTGTATCTACCTTAGTATTCTCCACCCCTATCTAATCTCATGATTTTAATTTGTTTCTCACATTGTCTTTCTACCTCTGCATTAAATATTTTATAAGCATCCGGTGATTCATCCTTGTTGTGAAGCAAGTACAGGTGCATGTATCACGAGTAATCATCTATAAAGGTGATAAAATATTTATAACCATGTAAACTCATATTAGGACAATAAATATCAGCATGTATGATTTCTAATAATTCAGTACTCCTCATGTTACCTTTATTGGTTTTCTTTGTTTTCTTTCCTTTAATGTAGTCAATACATGAATCAAAATCTGTAAAATCGAGAGTTTCAAGAACTCTATCATTTACTAACTTCTTAATTCTATTAATGGAGACATGTCTCAGTCTCTAGTACCACAAATTGGAAGATTTGACATTCATAACACAATGTTTAATACCATTATTATCATGAACTTGCATTGTTTTATAAAGGGTATTGTCTGAAAAATTAATTAGAAAAAGATCATCAGACATTATACCATGTCCAACAAGATCATATTTATAAAATAATTTAAAACTTTTATCTGTAAAATTAAAGGAATAACCCAAGGGCTCAAGTCTCGAAATTGAGATCAAGTTTCTAGAGAAACTTGGACTATAAAATGTCCTTTTCAAATTCAAAACAAAACCAAAATCTAAAACTAATAAGCATGTTCCAATGGCTTCTACACGTGAATGCATCTTATTTCTTTAATATATGCTTTGTTCATGGCTTTTATTGGTTTAGAAAGCCCTGCAAGGTATTTGAAATATGGATTGCACAACCAGAACCAATCCACCAAGTGTTATGACAAACATTCGTCATATTAGATTCATAACAAAAAAAATGGTTAGTTTACCTTTCTTGTTAAGCCAAGCCTTAAGTTTGGCACAATCTTTCCTTATATGCCCTTTCTTTATATAGAAAAAAACACTTGGATCCCTTCTTGAAGTCATTTTGAGAGTTAATTTGGATTATTTTACCCTTTTCCCTTTTGTTTGACTTGTCTAGTATTCTTTCCTTACATTGTCATATGCGCACTTTGAATTCATTCAAGCAACAACCTTCTTTCTTCTTGAACACACATGGTTAAGAGTTCATTAATTGATCATTTTTCCTTGTGTGTGTTATAGGAGATTTTGAAATGTTCGTATTGCGGTTGAAGTGAATTCAATATAAAGTGCACAAGGAAAGAGTCAGACATCTCAACTTCAAGAGCCTTTAGTTGAGTTGCAATGCCCCTCATTTTCATTATGTGCTCACACACACCATTAATACTAGTGAGCTTCATTGATGATATCTTTGCCATTATGGAGCTAGCTAGGGTTTTATCAAAAGATTCAAATTGTTCATCAATGGCCTTCAATAAATCTTTGAAATTTTTACGTTCTCCAATTGAACCACATATACTAGCAAAATTTTTTGTCTTTATGAACATCATATTAAAGTGGTTAGATCGCTCCCATCGTTCATAAAGAGCAATTTTAGCTTAAGAGCTAGAATTAGTAGGTGCAGGTGATTCATCTTTACGAAAAGAATAATCAATGTCATCCACCATAAATGAAGAAGAATTCTCTCCTTCCAACATTTATAGTTATCACCATTTAAATCGAGTATGTCACATTTGATATTAGAAAAATTTTCAGGTTGCATACTGCATAAAACAAAAAATATATACTTATATCATATAAATATCGAGGCAAATAATCATACATCATATTATACCAATGTATAACATGTAAAACCTGTAAAAGTATAAATCCTAAAAAAAATAAAAATTGTCTGTGGGCTAAGTCTTATTTAAAGTGTCATAATTAACCTTTATAATGAAACTGTTAGATTATATTTCTTTTCTTAACTCTCATATGTAGATTAAGAAAAATAATCTAATAATTCATCCTAATTAATCATATAAATATAATAAAAATTCTTATAGGATAAATTTAATTATATTTCACATGATTAATCATAATTGATGTCATATTACTATATGTGATTTATGAGTACTTGATAAACTATAAAAGTATCATATTTTAATCTCACTCTTAATGCATTTTTGGATGATTAATTATGCAAATTAGTGAATTTGATGCTCCTAATCCTTTAAATTCATGCTTCTATACGTAGGAGAGCATTTGGGAGCGAAATGAGCGAAAAACGAGCCAAAATCAGACAAAAAGAGTTGTTTTCAGGATCCACACGGGATTGATACATGCTCGTGTGAGCCACACGGGCTGACCACATACCCATGTGCCAGCCTGTATCGATTTCATACCTTGCTTCCCAAATACGCAAGAAAACTCAAATTTTCAGCTTTCTGAGCATTCTAAAGTCTATAAATACCTATTAGAAGAAGAACTAAGGGGGAAACAGAGAAGATCGAAGAAAAGACTTGAAGAACGCCATTAGAATCATCTCAGAAGAGGATCTCCCTTACAATCGAAGATCTCCGTTTAATTTCTTGCAAAGTTTTATTGAGTTTCTTTATGTCTTGTGGTTATCCTAACTTAGAGATATTCTATTCAGGATTATGAACTAAATTCCCTAGATACCTAGGGAGGATGAAACCTGTGATGAATCTTATTATTTGATTTCTGATTTACATGATAAATATTTAAGTCTTGTTCTCAATTATGCATGCTTATTTTTTGTTTTAATATTTTTGGGATATTAATTCATGTTTAATGTGCTTATTTCAGTGGAGCAAAAGTTCCTGTTAAAAAGTAGATCTAACATAATTGAGTGGAGTTGCATGCAATCCTAGACATAGGACGGCATAAATCTATCGGGTTAGAGTCAAATCTAATAGGAAAATCTATAGATCGAGTTAATGAGATGATAGAGGTTTTAATTAGAAAGAGATTTCAATTAATCAACCTAGAGTCAGTTGTTCTTACTCTCGAAAGAGATATTAACATAATTTATGGATTTCTGCGGATCAAGATGCAAGTGAATAAATTGTTTAATTCAGATTCATAATAATAGGTGAAGTCTAGGTGGATTATTTCTTGGTTATTGTCTATCTCATTGGTTATCCTCGATTATTTTCCTATTCCATTCTCTGTTGCGTTCTTAGTTAGATTAGTTTAGTAATTTTAGATTAAAAACAATCACTCTAATTTGTCGGCTAAATAATAGAAAGACGATAATTACTAGTGATTTTAGTCATCGTGGATACGATATTCCCTACTCAGCATAGCTATACTATTGTTCGATAGGTGCACTTGCCTTAGTCTCATTTATAGTTAGTTTAGTGACCATCAGTACTTAATATATAATTTAAAAATAATTAAAGATGTCGTGGTTATTATTTAATTATTCAAATATTATATTAATCACATGACATCTAGTTTTATGGATTTAAGTAAAATGAAAATACGCATGTATAAATATATAATAATTACAAATTTAAACGAAGCAATTGGACAATAATACAATAATAAAATGAATTACGTAATTATGCATAAAAACAAGAACCTAAATTCAATTAATAAAAAAATTTAAATTTTCTAAGAATATTTTTAAAAAAAACTTTTACCACAATTAAACGAAAATGTCATTTTCTTCAATTTCAACTTTTAGTCGAGTCAACCCAACCTACTTCGGACCTGATTTTATTAATCAACCATCTTCCAATATATAAACATAAAATTTATAACATCAAGATAAAAACAAAAAATGGCTCTGATACCAAAAATTAGAAAATCTATAAACTATATTTGATATATCTAAATATTTTATATAAAATAAAAAAATCATCATAAATAATAAAGCATGAAAATTTAACTAAAAGCATAATAGAAATTTAGCCTTCAACCATTGGTATTTATTTTTATGTGTATTGGTTATTCTATGTTGCTAGCAACTCACTTACATAGTGTATGTTCTTAAAAAATGCTGAGCATAGGGGCCTTTTACACTGCTACGTATATATAGGCATAAACTTCAAGTTTTTTCCATCAGTAAAATTTCCAACATTAATGCAAGATTAATTTGCATTCATTAAACTCTTCTGATTCATTAAGCACTGATCGTACTAAATTCATCACAATACATTTTTTAAAACATAAGTTAAGAAGTATAAATGTCTTACATGCTTTTAATTAAAGGGATTATAAACAAAATTAATAAAGTAAATTGAGAATTGAATAATGACAAAAAAAATAACCATTAATGGAGATAAAACTTACACATGAAACAATGTTATACATTATACCAAAAATTTGGGGTGTTACATAAACTTTAGGTTGGGTTCCAAGTGGAAGAACTAGCTCATTTTTGTTATGTTTGTGGGTCACATCACAACCTAAGGGAGTAAAAGTGTATTTTCATTTACGTTGTATTAGAGTGGCTTAATGAGCCATGTACATAGGTTAAGTTTTGTTCAATACTAAGCTTGTAGTTGGATGGCGTTTTCAATGATGTTTATGATACTTTTGATACTTTCAAGTTAATTTTTGGTTTATGAATTGATTTGGACATGCTATGAGATGTCATTGAGTTTAACAAGCTTTGATAATGTTCTAAGATTTTTTGGAACTTAATGGTATGATTTTTTATGTTTGAGATTTTTTTTGAAATGTCTTTAAGCTAATTTTCAAGTCCCATATACCCAGGGATCGATACTAGGGGTTTGGTCTCGGTACTTGCAATTCAATAGTTAAAAAGCTACAGTAGATAAGGCAAGTCTCAAGACCTATAAGCCAAGTATTGAGATTCTCCTTTCAAGTCTCCAAATTTACTCCATTACACCTTCAAGGCTTGTATGTTTAAGTCGTTTGAGGTACCGAGATATTATTTTATTTATTAGCCATGTTTAAACACCGTGGAAATAATTCAAAATGTGTTTGAAGCTTTCTAAAAGTTGAAAGTTGTTTTAAAGGATTTTATTAAGTTGTACAAATGATGTTTTTATCAAAAATAAACTTTTCCAAAGTAAAGACAATGTCAATTTGATATTACTTATCCGTATTACTTATCCATGTAAAGCCTTGGTCTAAATTGTAACGCCCCAAAATTTTGAATGTCTGACTGTTGAATTCTGTTGTAATTAAAATTTTGTATTTGTGGCTATATGCTCTGTGTATGTGTTTGAGGTTAGGGGCTTGAGTCAAGTTTTTAGGAAGTGTAATGCCCCAAAATTTCTAATTTTTTTATTGTGAAAATATGACACAAATATCTGCCAGCTTTAGTGGTTATGTGTTCTGGGAGTGTTTAGGAGGTCTAAAATTCAAGCTTTCGTTTGGGAAAATTTTGGTATTTTGAATGAATTGGGCCTTATTCTTGTTCAGTAGACTTTTATTTGATTGTTGGGTAAGTTACATCAAAATGGGTCTGTTGGTCTGGTGGTTAAATGGTGTGTTATTATGGTGGAGGTCATAGGTTCGAATCTTGGGGACGGTAAGGGTTGTATTTTTTTGCTCCTAATTTCAGCAAGAGTTGTGCTAAACTGGGTTTCTGAGTGGTGGATGTGTAGTGGGAAGTGGGGGACTGATTTTAAGAGTGAATTAGGAGATTATAGGGGAGTATATCCAAAATCTGATCATTTTTTTCCTTTTTCGTAAAAAAGAGAATCGTATTCTCTCCATCTTTATAATGTTTTCTCCTCCCATCTCTATCAAAAATTTTTTTTCTTTACTTCTTACTTGGTTATCTTTTCTTTTCTTTCCTCTACTACTACCGAAGTTCCCTTGTTTCCCCTAATCCATTATTTCCTCTTGATTTCGTAGCGTTAAGCAGCACTTGTGCAAATTCAGTAAGTTGTTGGGTATCATTTTAAGATATTATTTTGTGTTCATTAGTCTAACTCTGGGGTGTTGGTAGCATCATTTTGAGAGGATTAAGGCTGTCTTCCTGATTTTCATAAACGTACCGATTTAAAGTTTTGCGGTAAGTGTTCATCGTTTTATGGGTAAGTATTTTGGTTTTGGGATTTTGATTAATCGCGAGGTAAGACTGATTATGGTGTTATTTGTTCAATTATAGGCTTTGGAGTGCTCGGGGACTATTTTAGCATCAAACAAAACCAGGTGTGTACCCAAAATGTAAAAATAAGGGATTCAACGAAAAGCCAAAATTGCTTGTTGTTTGGACAGCAACAGTAGGCTGACTTTGAAAAATCGCCATAAACTGTGGAAATCAAATTAGAGGATGAAAAAAATATGAAATTAAAGCTTGTTGAGTCTAGTTTCTCATGGAAGAAACGATATTAGTAATGGAATTGTAAATCGTGAGATATAACAAACTTTGTGAGACAATGTCAGAATGAATTCGAGTTCCCCTATTCTGACTTTGGAAAATTATCAAAAATTGGAGAAAAATAATTAGGGGTTGAAATTTACAGTTTTAAATTTTATTTTCAATAGAAACAAATGAGAATATCATCCAAATTTTGTACTAAGAGATAACTAATTTTTAGCAAAGAAGAGTCGAAGCTGTCAGACAGCAGAATAGGGGTAAGTTTAAAGATTTTACTGTACTTATTGGCTAAACCAAAAATTCTGGAAATTTTATGGTAGAAAGTTACTTGAGTCTAGTTTGAAAAACATCAAGCAGATCTTAATTCGAAATTCTGTATCTCAAGATATAAATAATTTAGTAACAGTGACTCAAGTAGATAGTTTTGAAGGATCATATAAGTAAATAGTGGAAACACATATGAATAATTATCTAGCACGGGTTACATTAAAATGGATCACGAGGCCAAGGCCAATTTGGGCCATATGGGCCACACGGGCATGTGGACTTACACGGGCAAACATCATGGGCTTGTAGGCCCATTTTCACTGTTTTATTGCTAAGGTTGCACGGGTCACCCGAGTCGACTATGGACCTACTGTTGGGTCGGTAAGCTTACCTAGACCCCTAATTGACTGAAATGGCTGTATGATAGATATGCTTAAGCCTGATAATGTCCCATTGATTTGATACTGTATGCTCTGTTTACATGCATGATATTATGTTATAACATGTCATATCTGTATATTGCATTGCATTGGGTTAGGGGATTGTAATGTTCGAAGGAAGTGTACTGAAAGGCCTCGAGCCTAATTTATTGGCAGCTCAGCTATAAACTACTGTCTAGTGCCGCATTCGGTACTACTTGGAGTGTAGGGATGGGTGGGTTGATTATATCCCAACATGGAGTGTAGGGTTGGACGGAGATGGTGTGCAGAGGCTGGATGGGTAGGATTTTTGTGATTGCATATCTGTTGCTACTACTGATACTGTGATGAGCTAAAGCCCTACTGCATGACTATTTTTTTACTGAGATGGGCTAAGGTCCAAACTGGACTGATACTGATACTGAAAAGGGCTTAAGTCCAAATTGTGATTATATGTTTACTGTTTGTACATTAGTATGGGGAGTACACATTGAGTTTACGTAAACTCACCCCTTCTGTTTAATCTGTACAAGTAATCCCTAGATATAGGCGGATCGGTGTGACAGAGGACTCAGTGGTGGTCACACGACTTCTTTTACACTATTTATTACTTATTTATGATTTTACTTTTATTTGGGAGTAGTTTGCTGTAATTATGGCCTTTACAGATTTTGGTTTAAATTTGGATTTTATACGTTTTTATGATTTAAATCTGCTAGTGTTAGGTAAAACTCGAGTTTTTAAATGAAATTAATGTTTTATCAAAAATACCGCAAATACACAAACTGTTTAAAAGCTTCCGCAATAAAAAAACGTTTGGAAATTGAATAACGATTTGTAAATGAATAATGTTTTGGAAACGAACGACACGATTTGAAATTAACCTCTACCCCCAATCCTATGTTTGAGTCTATGCGTAGTTGACAGGGAAATATTTTTTGTGTGTCGTCTGTTAAATGTTGTAAATCTTTTTGTTAGTTTTCTTTAAGTTATTTAACGTTCCTTCTTCCCCTTCCCCCTTTCCATTTTCTTTTACATTTTATTATTCTTCTTTCTTTTCTTTTCTTTTCTTTATTTTGTTATTTTCCTTGGTAACTTTACTAGCAGGATAAATCGAGCTCGCCTTGGTATTCATTATTTTAATTGAAAGGTTCTGTGTAAGTTTTTTTTGTTTTTTTCGTTGCATTGTGAGTTTGAATGTTACAGGAAGGGTTTCACGAGTTCTCATTAATTGCTTGTTTTGCTTCTGTTAGGTGAAGATCCTGAGAGGGTTGTTCTTCCGAAAATTTAATTTTTGTTAAGGGCCATCTAAAAAATAGAATACCGGTAATGACAATTTATCGCAATGAAAAAGAGAGAAAGAGAAACAAAAAACACGCAGATTTTACATGGAAACCCTTTTTGGAAAAAAACCATAGACAGAGGAGAAGATAGTTTACTATGTCGAATTCGAAGGATTACAAGAGAAGTAGACTATGTCTATTTATAGGCTTGTAAAACCATATTCTAATAGGAGTGTAGTAAGATTGAAACACCTTATTCTAATCAATATCAAATAGATGTAGTTTAATAAGGTTTAAAAAACCTTATTCTAAAATAAAATAAAATAAAAGAAGTATAATTCTATAGGGATTTTACTTTTCTTTTATTTTACCACTGTATTTGATTTAAAAAAGGATTCAAGTCACTTAATTCTAACAATCTCCACCTTGACACGAATTTTTAATGAGCAAGTTCTTCATCACAAACTCTCAACGAACAAGTTCTCCACCTCTTCCATAAAACCCCTTAAGGGTTTAACTTCAACAATGAACACCAACCAAGTCTAAGCAATGCTCAAACTTGGTTATAGGAAGTGACTTAGTCATCATATCTGCAAGATTTTCATGAGTACTACTTTTGCTCACAACAATATCACCGCGGGCAATAATATCACGAACAAAATGATACCGAACATCACTGTGTTTTTTTCTCTCATGAAATATAGGATCTTTTGTAAGGAAGATGGCGCTTTGACTGTCACAAAATACTGTATTTATTTGAACGTCTTCATTGAGTTCTAAAGATTCTCTTCAACCAAATAGCTTCTTTACAAGCCTTAGTAATCACCCTGTACTCAGCTTCAGTGGTAGACAAAGCAACTGTAGTTTACAAAGTGGCTTTCCAACTGATTGCACAACCTCCGATTGTAAAGACGTAACCTGTGAGAGATCTTCTTCTATCAAGGTCTCCAGCAAAATCAGCATCAACATACCCAATAACACCATCTCTAGTTCTTCCAAACTATAAGAAAACATCAGTAGTACCTCGTAAGTATCTTAAAATCCATTGAACTGCTTTTCAATGTTCTTTACCAGGATTCGCCATGTTCTGCTAACTGCACTGACTGCATATGATAAATCTGGACTTGAACAAACCATAACATACATGAGAGATCCTACTGCACTAGATTATGGAACGTGTGACATGTACTCGATCTCATCATTTGATTGTGGAGACAAAGCCGATGAAAGTCTGAAATGAGTTGCTAAATGAGTACTAATAGGCTTAGCATTCTGCATATTGAATCTGCAAAGAACTTTCTCACTGTACCCCTTTTGACTTAGGTACAATTTACTTGCTTTTCTATCTCTAAGAATCTCCATTCCAAGTATCTGCTTTGCTGGTCCCAAATTTTTCATCTTAAATTCTTCACTTATTTGGGCTTTGACCTTCCTTATCTCTCCTTTATCTTTCGCTGCTATCAACATGTCATCACCATAAAGGAGTAGACACACAAAAGAACCAACATTATTTTTCTTAAAGTAAACACAGTTGTCAAAGTTACTTCTTTTGAAATCATGAGAAGTCATAAAGGAATCAAACCTCTTGTACAACTATCTTGGTGACTGTTTCAAACTATAAAGGGACTTTTTCAGCAAGCAAACATAATCCTCTTTTTCTGAGACTGTAAAACCCTCTAGTTGTTGTATGTAAATATCCTCCTCAAGTTCTCCATGCAAAAATGCAGTTTTTAAATCTAACTGCTCAAGCTCCAAATTATGCATGGCCACAATACAAAGCAAAGCTCGAATCGAACTATACTTCACAACTGGAGATAACACATCTGTGAAGTCCACTACTGGAATTTGACTGTAATCCTTTGTAACAAGCATTGCTTTATATCTGGGTTTCTCAACTCTTAGAGTCCCTTCTTTCTTTTTCAACACTCTTTTACAACGAACAACCTTTTTACCTTTAGGAAGTTTCACAAGATCCCATGTTTTGTTTTTGTGGAGTGATTCCATCTCCTTTTGCATAGCAAACATCCACTTTTCTAAGTCTTCACAGATAACCGCATCAGAATAATTAGATGGCTCTTGGTTTGCATCTTTATCTTCAGCCAAATTTAGAGCATAAACAAATAGATCAGCCTTAACATACTTCTTTGGAGGTTTAATTTCTCTTCCAGTCCTTTTTTTTGCGATAGAATATTAAGGTGAAGAAGCAACTCTATATTTTGAATTTTTGTACTAGCTTGAGGAGTCAACTCTATTGTAGATTCTAGATTAATCTGATGCTCCACCTACTTTTGATTTTCTCTATTGGAAGAGTCTTTAGGAGAAAATTTAGGTAGCATAGCAGTTTCATCAAAAACAACATCTCTGCTAATCACAACTTTTCTATTTTCAGGACACTATAACTTATACCCTTTTACACCAGCTTTATAACCAAGAAAAACAAATTGAATGGATCTCGATTCCAATTTTCCATTATCAACATGAACATACATAGGACACCCAAAGATCTTTAAATCAGAATAGTCAACTGAATTACCAGACCATACCTCTTGTGGAGTCTTTTTTTCAATGGCAACGGATGAAGATCTGTTGATCAAAAAATATGCAGTAGAGGCTACTTCGGCCCAAAATGACTTTGGTAAGTTGGCATTTGACCACATACATCAAACCTTCTCTATGATCGTTCTGTTCATTCATTCTGCAACGCCATTTTGCTGTGGAGTATGGCGAACTGTCAAGTGTCCCATGATCCCTTCTGACTTGCACAGTTTATTAAACTCATCAGAACAGAACTCTAAGCCATTGTTTATGCGGAGGTATTTTATTTGTTTTCCTGTCTATTTTTCAATCATAATTTTCGAAGACTTAAATGCGGAAAACACATCACTTTTCTGCTTCAAGAAGAACGTCCACACTTTTTTGAAATAATCATCAATAAAAGTTAGCATATAATTAGCTCCACCTCTCGAAAGCACTCTAGATGGCCCCCACTAATCAGAATGAATATACTCTAACGTTCCTTTTGTGTTATGGATTCTTCTGATGGATCGAACTCTGTTTTGCTTTCCAAAAACACAGTGCTCACAAAACTTCAGTTTGCAAATTCATTGCCCATCAAGAAGTCCTTTTTTTGCTCAATTCTGCCATGCTATTCTCACTCATATGCCGTAGGTGCATATGCCAAATTTTAGTAAGATCATCATCTGAAAAGGAAGAGGATGCGACAGCTGCATTACCCTACAAAACATATAACTTGGCAGTCTTTCTCTGGCCATTCATCACAACGAGGGAACCTTTGGAAATCTTCAAAACCCCACATTCAACTGTGTATTTGTACCATTTTGAATTAAGAGTACTCAACGAAATTTAATTTCTCTTCAATTCTGGAGCATGTCGTACTGCACTAAGTGTTCTAACAAACTCATCAAACATCTTAACTTTAATTGTTCCAACACCTGGAATTCTACATGAAGCATTATTTCCCATCAAAACAACACCTTCAAATACTATTTCGTAAGTTATAAACCAATCCCGATTGGGACTCATGTGGAAGGTGCAGCCCGAATCAAGGATCCACTCCTTGCTCACTCTAGAATTGTTGACAGAAGCGATTAGAAGTTCACCATCACTGCAATCTTCTACAACATCAGCTTTACCAGAATTTTCTGGTTGTTTTCGATTTTGATTCGCAGCCTCCCTTTTGATCTTATTCTGTATCTTATAGCACTCATATTTAATGTGTCATTTCTTCTTGCAGAACTTACAAGTTTTACCTCTATTTGAAGACTTCGATCTACCCTTAGATTTACCGCGAAGATTCCGTTCCTGTGTCCTTCCACGATCATCATCAACATTCTGGTATTGTCTCCCACGAACAATGAGACCCTATCTCGGAGAGTCAGTTTTAACCACAAGATGTTTCATCTTATCATACGAGGTTAAAAAATCATAATCCTCATCAACTGTGAGAGACTCGCGGCTATATAAAATCGTATCTCTAAAGGTTGAATAAGATGGGGGTAACGAACAAAGTAGAATTAACCCTAGATCTTCCTTATCATATTGAACCTCCATGGCCTCCAAGTTTGAGAGAATTTTATTAAACATTGTTAAGTGTTCGTGCACAGAAGCACCTTCCTCAAAACGATGAGCATAAAGACGCTGCTTCATATGCAGCTTGCTAGTTAGAGTTTTCGACATACATATTTGTTCCAACCTCTTCCATAATCCAGCGACGGTCTTCTCCTTCATCATATCTTGCAAAATTTCATTAGACAAATACGTATGTAACTATGTTAACGCCTTTCAATCCTTGCGCTTCTTCTCTTCCTTCATCAATGTTGAAGGTATCTTATCTACCCCTAATAGGGCTTCCTCTAAGTCCATTTGTGCAAGAACTGCCTACATCTTTATCTACCACAACAGAAATCTAGTGTTGCGATCCAACAGCAAAATTTCATACTTCAAAGACGTCATTACCGTGATTGAGATGAACAACCTGAAAGCTCTGATACCACTTTGTAAAAAATAAAATGTTGGTAATGAAAATTTATCGTAAAGAAAAAGAGAGAAAAATAAAGAACACACAGATTTTATGTGAAACCCCTTTCGGGAGAAAAACCACGGGCAGAGGAGAAGATAATTCACTATGTCAAATTTGAATGATTATAAGAGGAGTAAACTATGTCTATTTATAGGCTTGTAAAACCATATTCTAATAGAAGTGTAGTAAGATTAAAATGCCTTATTCTAATCAATTTAAACTAGATGGAGTTTAATAAGTTTTAAAAAAACCTTATTCTAAAATAAAATAATAGAAGTATAATTCTATAGAGATTTTACTTTAATTTTATTTTACCATTGTATTTGATTTAAAAAAGGATTCGGGTCACTTAATTCTAACGTGCCAAACAATCGTTGGTAAGTGATTGTTTTTCGTTTCGGGGTTTTTGCATTGAAGTTTTTGACGTAGAAAAATTCGACTGTGATTTAGCGTTTTAGTTCAATTAAGTTTTAATTGAGTTGTTGAATGGTCGTTTTAGTCTGCGAGAGTCTTCTACATTGTTCCAAATTTAAAACTTCTTCAGGTGCATACCAAAAACCCTACTTTCTGCGAAATTTGTACGTCAAAAAACATGGTTGTCGACGCATATGGTCTTGTGCTAGGCCGTGTGACTCACTATTTTCTATTAAGAACCATACGGGCCAAGGACACGGGCATGTGTCCAAGCTGTGTGACTTACTGTTTGCCATTAAGGACCACATGGGCCGGGGACACAGACATCTGCCCAGGCCGTGTAAGTCACTATTTTCCATTAAAGACCATACGAACCAAGGACACGGGCGTGCGTCCATGCCCTGTGACTCAATGTTTGCCATTTTGGACCACATGAGCCAGAGACACAGGTGTGTTCCAGGCCATGTGACTCACTGTTTATAATTCAGGGCTACACGGGTAGATGACACAGGTGTGTGCTAGGCCGTGTAGAGCCATACAGGCCAGCCCATCTGAAACCACTCGGGCATTTATCTATGGGGCCGTAAGTGTCATTTGACTCGAACGTAGGCCTTCTATAGTGTACATATAATCTGAATTAGACCGTATAAGTGCTATCTGATGACCTGAGACTGAATAGTTGACTGTCTAAATGCATATTGAATGTGATAACTGTTGATATCTTACATCCGTAATCTACATTTGTATTGGATGGAGATTGTGTAAAGGAGGAATTGATCTGTTCTGGTTCAGTGGATAAGCCACAATATATATGTGAATATGGTGTTTTATCACAATTTGTTCTGGTAGGTAGTCTACAATTATGTGAACATGTCATACTGACACTATGTGATGTGTAGGGCTGGATGGGTATTAAATTCCCTTAATGGTGTGTTGGGTTGGTCAGAGATGGTGTATAGCGAATGGCGGTAGGAAAAGCTACATTTCTTTCTGATCCGTGTTGTATCTAAACTTGAATTATTCTGCTTTCCATTTGATTTTTAAAGACTATACCGAATATCCTCTGATTCTGATTTGAACACAAATTTTGGAATTTACCATTATATTTACACTTCTATTTGAATTTATATCGGTTGCACACTTATTTATCAACTCATTTTATTTGTTGATTGAATTACAAGTAACTCACAGTCTTGATCAGGTTGGCGTAATGTAAGTTCAATCATTCTGTTTAATCACCCTTTTATATTATCAGTAATTTAAGTGATTTCTTCGTATTATGACTTTTTAATATGGTTGATTTGTAGCTTGGTTTTGTTATGAATGTTTATAATCTGTTAGACGGTTTATAACTTGTTTACAAAAATTGGTTTCCTGATAACGTTTAATGTAACCCTTTAGACTTGAACTTAACGTCTAGGCCGAGTATGGGGTGTTACATAAATGCATACAAGCCTGCCAAGTACTCATCTACACAAAGTATAGTTTATCAACATGCTTCACATCTAATATGTTTCCTTCAATGAAGTATTTAGCCATAAGCACTTGATAGAGAAGTGTGTCTTGGTGGTGCATTAACCACCAAGCCTGCATGCCTAATAGAGTCAAATTAAATAATTTGAGATCTCTAAAGCGTAGGCTACCCATCCCTTTCAGATGTTTGATGGTATTCCACTCTAACATAAAACAACCTTTATGCTTACTAAACCACCAAAATTTCCTTGTTAAATAATGGTATTAATCACTAAATTAGATAGTAGGAAGCAAATCATCATGTAGGTGGGAATAGACTTTAAAATATATTTTTGAAAAAACCTCTCATCCACCATAAGACAGTAACCATATAGGTTAACTTTATGTACTATATATTAAAAAGCAAATTATTTTCACTTACCCAATATCAAATGCCACCCAAATACTTGTAATGATCATTTTCCTCTTAGACACTCCGAATTACTAAAGTCATCTCACCCTATCGAGTAAGTGTATTTTGACTAAAGTAGATCAATGATTTATCCAAATTCACCCTTTACCCATAGCCACTTTTATACTCTTATAGCACACCCTTAAACCTTACTACTTCTGCCTAACTATTTCTCATGCAAAGGAGACAGTCATCAACAATGAAAGGGCTGTTCACTTTAGGACTATACCAACTAACTTGAACCCCTTAATAGAGTCTTTTATTTAGGCATAAGAAAATATAGTTGGAAACCCTTTACACATAGAAAAAACAAGTAAAGAGATTATGGATCACCTTGTTATAGACCCTTTTCTATTACAAAAAGTTAGTGGCGCCCTAAACCCGGCCGAGACGGTCCAAGCCGAATCCAGAACGTCACATTAGCCACTTAGGTAACTCTCTTTATTGACCACCAAACAAACCACAAAACCACTGTTCACAGCACACAATATTCACACACAATATTTACATGCATAAACATCAATCATATAGTCCAGGGTAAGCATATAAACTCTAAATCATGCTTGTGTAGTGCTATTCTGAACAATACAACAACAAGGGTAAATTAGTCTTTTCTCATGCAATATACAAATCATGCATAACTCAAAAATTTAAGCATACATATTGTTTAAAGCATTTGAACTTAGAGTATATTTGAGAGAAACAATTCAAAACGATAAGAAAACTTATTTAATTACAAAATAAAGATTTAAGGACTAATTCTTAAGTTTATTAAAATACTTCAAAAATCCTTTTTATAAAATCGAGAGTACAATTTTGAAACTAACCAAATAGGACTTAATCATGCAAATTTTGAAGTAATTTCATCGCATTTAAGGACTCCAATTGCATAGTATAAAAATCAGGACTATATTGCAAAACTATCAAAACATGGTTCAATCACTTAGTATGTCATGTCGCGACCATGTGACATCCTTCGTTGCGATGTCAATCCATTGTCGTGACGTCATTCCAATGTCATCGCAACGTCATCTACAATTTATGCAGAAAATAGCCCAAAACTGCATATAACACTTTGTCACATTAACAAACATACCAATTCTTGCATTTAGCCTAATGTCTCTAATCCAACATATCATATAACATGCATAGATCGTGTTAAGCATGTTCATACACTTCAAAACTTACCAATACACAATTTGACATCCAAGGTAAATAGTTATGCTAGCATGCAATTCCTAACGTCATAAATCAATTACTTAACATACCAATTTTGCATTACCAGCATTTTTATGTGCATCAAGGGTCTATTTTATACCAATAAGTCATTTAAAACTTGTTACAACATCCAAAATGCACTAAAAATATCTCTATCATTATTTAGCTATAGGCATACAAATCATTTATCATGCAACTCAAATCATCATCACATGCATATTCAAAATCATCATTCTCAAGTAATCAATGGTCAAAAGCCAACTATAAAAGTCCATAAACAGTCTTTAAAATGTCCATTACAACCCAAAAATATCAAAGTATAACTCCCCAAGTAAGGTCTTACATTTCCTTCCTTATTGAAATAGAAAACACAACACATACTCAAGAAAGTTTGACCTTTCTTTAGATCACTTGGATGGCTCACTTCTCCTCCAATGAACCAACTATTTATCTATAGAATATACATAAGAGTGTGAGATTTTACAAGCTCAGCGAGTGCTCAAAATGACCATAAATAAACCATAATATTAAGATTATAAGAAAGCATACTATATCATTTACTCAAGGCATTACATCAAGTATACATCATAACAATTGATGATAAAAATATTGACATTTTGTGACTATGAAACATGTATGATTGGATTACTAGATCTCCCATCACACCAAATGACTCATAGAGTCTATACTAGTCCCATAAAAGTGTAGCATGAAGCTAACACTCTTCAAACACACCAACCAATCCTACTGAATGGAGCTAAGCTCAACATTCCCTTGTCTCTCCAAACTAGTCCCGGGGCCTCAATGCCTATATACATAAGCAAATAATGGTGAGTACTCACAATCCTATGGCATGCCAATGATATCCAATGGTTCCAAAGTATCACAATGCCAACATATCCATTTAAACACATATGTACTTACTATTTTATGCACACTTTCACATATCGTATAACACATAGCCATACCACTTAATCAAATGCTCACATAATGTTCAAAGAGCCATACACATTGATCTCATATTGTGTGCGTAAATACCAACAAGCTCATATCATATTCAGTCATAATCACATAATATTTTCATTCACATTTCATGATAATTCACATAGTATGTCACATCTCACAAACATGATTTGCATAACAATAATAGATCAAATAGATATAATTACAATCAAAAATTAGGCTAGGTTTCTAGGCTAACCTAATCTCCCTAATAATATATTGAATTGTTCCTAGAAGTAGCAATTTCGACCACTCACTAGGTTGCTTTCGGTTGAACACCAAAGGCTAGGTAAACTTCTCTTTGCCCATTGCCTTGCTTGAAGAAGCTCTCGATTGATTCGACACTTTGCATACATAATAAACACATTACAAACTCATTAATTACAACCTTATTCACATCCAAACCATAGAAAAATTACAAGTCTGCACATTCTCTTATTACTACCGAAAATGAACTAGTTTTGCCGAAATAAGATATTCCTTTCCATATCTTCGTTTTAAAATCTCGAATTCGATTTCAAACATCCTAAATACCATTTAATTATAGATCTAAGCCTTCACTTTAATCTAATTTTTTGGATTTAAATTTTCTGAAAAATCAAGCTCTTATAAACATTTAAACAAGGGAAAACATTTGATTCTTAAAAATTCGTTAAAGATCTATTAAATTGAGTTGAAATATCTTCTAATTACTTAAAAATGAGTCAAAATTCACTTTAAAAAGTAGGCTTACTTATGATTTCTAGATTCACCATTTTTGAATCAAAATTTGGTTTCAAAATGTCAGATCTATTAAAATATCCATAAAATCAAGTAAAACTCGAATTGAAATAACAACATGCTTTGTTTGAACATAAAAATTCAAAATGTTACCTCAATTTGTTAAAAATTATGAACTATGGATCTAGTTCGAGGATGAACTTGAGAAGAACAATGGCAAATTTGATGGAGAAATCATGGTTTTTCTTTGAAATTGAAGGTTATTTTGGTGTGCGGGAGGTTAGAGGGTCTGAGTTGTTTGGATAATTTGAGAGGAAAAATTAGATTGGGATTTTAGAGAGATTTCAAATGGAAGAGATGAAGGAGGGAAGGTGACGGTTGGGTATTTAAAATAGCCAACCATTTTTCAAAAATTGGGCAATTTCTCTTTTAACCACTTTGGATTTCCACCCTTTTTCAAACTAGTCAAAATTTAATTAAAAACCCATTTCATCAATTATTTTCAAAACCGGCTTCATATTTAAAATCTATTTTATATTAATTATAATCAAATTCTTAATTTCCCTACCTGAATTTTAATCTCATCTATTATTTTAATTTTTTTACCTAATTTATTACTATAAACCTAATTTTGGTATTCAGTTTACTAACCCGATTTTTGGGATATGAAATAGTCTGTCAATGAACCATTAATCCAATCCAAATAAGATACATTTTTCACACAATTCATAATGATATCATTCCAATGATGATCAAAACCCATTCAAAAATATAATGTCATTCAAATTCATGAGCAACAGGCCTATTATCCCTAATCATGTGACTTAGAATGAAGGCACACTGATTATGTTGTATGTACTGTGTCAAATTATTCTTTTATTGATTAACCAACACTTTAGAGATGATTTTATAAAGAATAATACATAGCTTAATGGGCCTAAATTGCATCATTTTTTAGAACTCTTAACTTTTAGAATAGCATAATATTGTTTGGTTATTGAATGAAAGAAATATGAAAATGAGATAACTTTATTTGATATTAAAAAATTTAGTTTAATATATTTGTGAAAAATTAAATTTCATTTATTTTTCCTATCAAATATTCGTTCAGTTGCAATTAGATGAAGTAACTACCAGTAGAAAAATAGAGATGGACACTTAGAAACCTCCTACATCTGCGGGGTCTTTCATATACAGTAATCCACTAACAAGTACAAGTTGTGGTATAAGTCCAACTTACTCACCAAGATACAACTTTATTCCTATACTTCAAACTAGATCACATTCCCTCTAAGTCTCTCCCCCTAAAAGCTTAGACGCAAACTGATAAACATAAGTTTACTTACAATTTTACACTCAAATAAATAGTTTCTAATTGAACAAATAAAATTCTTTCTAATTCACACATCTCACTTAAACAAGTTGTCCTATAAGAATTAAAAGGCTTATACAAATATAAAAAATTATTGACTGCCTATAAATGTGTTATCGTTTATAGTAAAAATCATACAAATAAAAATATAAATATTTAAGTGCGGTATCTCCAAGCGTACATGTCAAATTGTAATATAGTAAAGTTCACAATGAAACACTTGGTAAGAATTCTGAGGATCGTACCCAAGGGATTGCTAATTGGAGAAATTATTATTAAATTAATTACAAAAATAATTACTGATCTAATCGAGTCATAAAACAGTAGTGTGAATCCAAATTAAAAGAGTAATTAAACTAATTAGATAAACCTAAATTAACCTAATGAAATTTCCTATTCGTAGTGTCAACAATGCGAGCCTCTAGCCTATGATTGATTAAATCCCTAATTAATAAAAAGAAGATTAACTAATTTCAAATTTTGATTTTTAATAGGAATTAGCTATTAATTAACTAGTATTACCTTTCGGCCTTTACTAATTAATTAATTGGCAGATACTCGCTTATCCCCGTACCTCACTTCCTCTATCGAGATAAATTATGATTTACTTGACAAACTTGTCTCCCCACCTCATTTAACATTTGAGTACTTTTTAGGATTTTCAAGCTTAGGGTTTAAGAACACATAATTTATATGAACTAATTTTATTATGAAATCTTATTCTTTTTTTAATTAATTGATTTAATTAATTAATTAGTTAAATAAACAAATTATGAAAGATATGAATAAAGTGCGAGAAATCATTCTAATATTCATACAACAGTTAATTGATAAGGTTAACTAAGTATAAATAAAAGAATGGAATAGAAGAATAGAGAAAATGCTCATTGATAATATATTAAAGCACGAATCCAGAGCAATCTCCACTCACAATTGTCTTCACATCGGAATAGAAAAGTTCTGACTAAGCGAACATAAAAAGAAAATAAAACAAAATAGTAAAACTGTGTTTGATGGATTGATGCTCTAATTTGTGTACAGAAACCTCTTACTTGTAGGCTAAAATATGTGCACTTTATGCTAGATATGCCTCTGATACCTTGGGTGCAAGCAAGAAATAAAATCTACGAGAATCTGCCAAAATACGATTGTTGACGTCATCATTTCTTGTGACCTACGTTCAGGTTATGGCATGAAACTCAACACAGGGTACGTTTCACGCCATAGACTTTCTTTGTCTCACCATAGCAGTCATTTCATGGCTTTGGACATTTTTTCATGCTTTCACAGCTCAGGAAGCTTGTGCAACACTCATCCCAAGTTCCTACATCAATTGAACCTAAAATTATTAACCCTCCTGCACACTTAAATACACAAATAAAACCTAGAGAAGGCCCATGTCAACCTAATAGTTCATCAACACTAAAAATTATGTCAAAAACACTTATTTTATTAAAATTTACTACTAAGCTACTAACAACTAAAAATTCAATAATTAAGATTAAAATGCCTATAAAAGAAGCTCCTTAAGTGCGAAAATATCCTAAAATAAAAACTACTTTTGACACCAGGTCAATTACAATGAAAATTTTCTCTAAAATATCCATTTAAAAAGTTCTTCAAATAATCTTTATAATGGAAGAGATCTTTTCCAAATAAAACTCCTTTGAAGATTAGATTTTCTATTTAATGGAACTTTGGTTGTATTGAAAGTATGACCCTTGCTTGACTAGATTCTTCTACATAAAGTCTTCACTATGCCTCGACCTGAGCCCCATTACAAGCCTTAAAGACTTAGCGACTCTTTGACATATTGGAATCGATTTAAGGGGGAAAGGATAACTAATGAACTTATTAATTCATTATGGTCATTTATTTATCGTTTATTACTTTTCAAATGTATTAATGAGATAACACACATGTGATTTGTGCACACATATGCATTAGAGCTTTAGTGTTTTAGTACTTTCCAACTATGTTGATTTTCTAAGAACCATTTATGGCATTGATAACATCCTTTTCAGACATATTTGTGGCATTTTTTAAGTGTGGGGGAATGATGAGTGCCCATCATACCAATACTTTTAGGCCTTTTTCACTTAGATTTTGGTTAATTATTGAATAAATTTCCATGACTTGGATTTTTTAATATAATATTAAGGGTAAGGGACAGGGGTCATATGGTTTGAACCCGTTTCAAATGATTGTCTGGCAAGAGCTTTAACCACTACTCCATACAAATAAAGACACCATACATTTAGAGTTAATTAGGATAATTTTCATAATTTGCATTTCATTTGCATTATGTGCACTTTTATTGGTTTTAGCATATATTTTATGTTTTTTAGTGATTAATAATTTAATAAGTGTTTTATGACTTTTACTTAGGTGAATTTGAGCTTGAGAAATGAGATCAAATGCAAACGAAGGCAAAACAAGCAAGTGAAAATGAGGGAAAATGGAACTGGGCAAAACGACGTGGGTGCTACAATGCTAGGGTAAAGTGGCGTAGCGTCAGACTTTCTAGTTTGGCCAATTTTCACCCTTATTCAATTGTTTCAATGCTCTGCACCCAAGTAAAGGATGAAGCCTTAGAGTGGTCATCTAAACACCTATAAATCACATACTTTAGGCAGTGCTAAATAGGATGTTTTAATACTTTGTTAGGGTTATTTTTTATTATTCAATTTTCTTAGTTTAGTAGTAATTTAGATATGTTTAGTTATTTTCTTTTATTTTGAAAGTGATTACGTGAACAATTTGTTGCAAGATTCATTATACTCTTAGAGTGGATTATTGAAGAGTCTCGCGCTTCTAATCAATAAGATTTGTTTTCTCTTTTCTATAGTCTTTTCCATTATTTTTATTATCTTTTCATTTATCTTTTATGTTTATTTGAACTCCTATATGAACTAAAATGTTTTATTGATGAAGGAATTTTAGGTTAATGGATTAGAAATTAAAATAGGTTAAAGATAGGTATAGATCATGTCTAGAGTAATGTTTCAATTTGTTCTTCATAATTAAACTAAGTAATGCATATTTTAAGGAATAAAGGGGGGAGTGCGATGAGATGTTGACTTAACCTTAGCAATCTAATTGAATAGTTACACAACCCGCTAAGATATACACCAATTGCGAGACTACCTATAAGATATACACCACTTATGTAGTTGGGGATTGATGATAGTGACGGTCAATGATTTAGTTAATAAGCTGTACACCAACTTCGGAATTTTTTAGATGCCTGTAAGTTGTAAACTAACTTAGGTACCTACACCTTGATGACCACATTAGTTATGAACCCTAAATCCATTGATAACCTACATAGATTATTAAGTCTCATTAGCTAAAGATTTCTTCACCACTACATCTTCATTATTAATTACTTCATATTTGCTTTTATTTTTTTAATTAGATTTTAAAGATTAAATTAGTTTAATAAATTTGTCTTTTAATTTAACTTAGACAATCTTAGTTAATTTAAGATAGAGTAATTAGTTAGTCGAATTATTTAAGTTGTGTTATTTACTTACTTATTCGGTATAATTCTAATCTCTTTGTAGGTTCAATATTCAGAATACTTCATTCAACAGATTTATTTCATTGGAATTATTACTTAGCAACGATCTCATATGCTTTCAAGTAGTTGATGAAAGTGATAATAGTTTTTGGGCTTTAAAATTTATATATTGTTTTGTTACTATTTCATCACAACTTTTTTCCACACGAATGCTCCCCTTAAATTCATATTAAAGTTATTACAAAACTTTATACGTGCACGAAAACACACCTTCCCACTAGATTTGCACCCCACAAGCACCTACTCACAACAAATAATAAAATAAATCGTCTTGGAGTAAGTCACTCTAAAACCCCCCAATTGGAAGGGGGAGGGCAGCTGTTATTAGTACCTCATCAGAGTAGGTCTCGCCACCCTCACCTCACCTTGTCATTACCCTACCAGCCAAGACTTCTCCAACGAGTAATAGCACTCCAACTTTAAGCCTTGAAGATAAGTACATGCACAACACGTGGAGCTCTTTTAATCCTCCTTACTAAGGACATGTTTTGGGTTATTCTTTGCATGGACTGTAACTCCCCCAAACCTGACTTAGACGTTAGACTGGAATTTTGAATATTACATTGACCACCGAAATAGCCTAGCAGAATTATCAAATTTTTTAAAAGCAGTTGTTTAGAAAATTTATTTTACTTTCTGAAGAAAACTTAGTTGGTTTCAATATGATTATGATTTAGTTTCAAAACCAGTTGTTTGTAGTGATTAATATATAAAAAGTGATGGCCAATTTAAATGTTTTTCAAAACCTATTTACGTAGTAATGCAGCGGAATAGTGATACTCAAAATAGTTCTAATTAAAGCAAAATTTTATGCCTAAATAATTAAAATCCATGTTTCAACATCCTAAAATAAAATTAAATGTCATGCATGCTATAAAAACCCAAATCCTAAGCCTCATGCCACAATTCAAAATAAACAATACAGTCTTTGTATAATAATAATATCAAATAATAAACCTAATATACTTTATTTAAAATAAATCTGAGCCGAGACCCTCCGGATGTCGTGTCTACGTTCTAACCTGTGGGTTATCTGTAGAGATAGTATAAAATGGGAGTGAGCTATAAATCTCATTGCGGGTTCCATCGCAAGAAAACCAAAGCAAATAGTAAATAAAACATACTAAGTAGCAACACATAGAATAATCACAATCAAATAGCAATTCAGAGTATCGATTTTTCAAATCAACCATCAATAGTATCTTAGAGTTCATAGTTTTATATATGCACGTGCTTATGAATGTCCATGTAATTTCAGTATATCAAAATATAGATCCTACCCAACTCCGCTACACACCACAATGAAAGTTCCCCTAAACTCCAACAACCTTATACACAGGGTTTGTGGTTTAACCACCATTGATTTGCAGATAAATTGCCAATGGGCTATGGATGCATAGCACAATTTACAAATGGGAACCGCCACTGGGCTATGGATACACAACAAAATTTTGTAAATAAAAACTGCCATTGGATTGTGGATGCACAACAAAATTTAACAGATAAAATCTGCCACTTGGTTGTGGATGCAGAACATGTTTGTAGGTAAAAGTTGTCATTGGGTTGTGGATGCACAACATATTTGCAGTTAAAGCAAAAACACTACCACTGGGCGGTGGGTGCATAGCAAATTTGCAGATAAACTATCAATATTCTTCCGTACATATCATTCCACCCCATGCAATATGACATGCTTATAATAAATCAATACGGTAGCAATTAATATGCGTGTAGCAGATCAATACGGTAGCAATCAATATGCTTATAACAGATCAATACAGTAGCAATTAATATGCTTATAACAGATCAATACGGTAGTAATTTATATGCTTACAATAGATCAATATGGTAGCAATTAATATGCTTCTAACAAATCAATACATTAGCAAAAGACATGTTTATCATGTGTTTGATTTAACGATATCATAAGACATACTGAACATACAATGAGTAATATAGATGCAAAAGAATATATTATTCATATGTCATACATATACAGTAATAATTCAATCATTCAGATGATGAATTCCAATACTCATATTATTAGGGATTCAATTGAGAGAAATAAAAATCTCAAAATAGTTTGGAAACTATTCAAGGACTAAACTAAACAAATCATAAAGTTTTAGGAAAAATTGTAAAGTAGGGGTCACACGACCATGTGGCTAGGCTGTGTGAGAAGCTATAGACCGTGTGGAGGGGTTACACGATTGTGTGGCCAGGCCGTATGGCAATTGTAAAAATTAACCTACAGAGGAGACACGACCATGTGGCAAGGCATGTGGAGGGTTCTTGGCCGTGTGGTTCACGAACTAGCCTAAGGTTTGCAAGGCACATGCTCGTGTAGGGGTTCGTGTGGTCTACACGCCCGTGTGGCATGTCTTGTGGCCCTAATCCTAGTCATGGTTTGCCTTGATTCATTTGGTAAAGAACACATACCTTTCACTAGGAGTCCAATTGACATTCTTTATGCTCGATTCTGGTTCGACGCACCTAAATTTGGTCTTTCAACCGATATATGTACACAATTAGTGATATATTTCAAATTAGATATTCGTACGGAAGAGTTACTAACTTGAATCATAGGAATGAGGTGTATTTACCACTTCTAGGAAAGAATAAGTATGCTTTTGACAGAAAAGATAAACCCGATGGAAAGAACAATCAAATGGAGGACTTTTTAATCCGAGAAAGAAAAATAATCAATAATAAGAAAGATGAAAAACATAATGTAAAGAAGAGGGAAAGAAAATAAAAAGAGAATAAATAGAAAGATGGAGAGAAAATTCTATTGGGATTTGAAAAGGGATAATATGAAAATCTAATTAGGAAAAAAAGAGAAAAAGATAGTGGAATTCTAATTCTATTGGAATTTTGAAGAAGAGGGATGGAAGGTTCGAACTTAAGTCACTTGGGTGGATACTAGCGCTTTAACCATTAGGCTTGAAGCCTATTTCTTGCTTAATTTTGACACTTAATTGTACATATTGTTTCTTTTCGGGAGACTTTCCGAATTTCCAAAATAAAAAGGGGGAGGGGCTCAAACTTAGGCTCTCTAGGAGTACTAATGCTTTAACCATTGAGTCTGTTGCTCATTTCTTGTTTGTGTTAAATGCTAAACCGTATATATATGTTTCAGGGTGTTATGGTTGAAATCACAAAATTAAAAGGAAAATGAGAGGCTCAAACCTAAGTTCTTAAGATAGATGCTCTAACTCTTAACCATTAAGCCTCAAACTCATTTCTTACTTATATTTCTTAACCGTATATATTTATTTTAGGGGTGTGACTTTTACCCTATTTTATCGAAAATAATAAAATTGAAGGAAATGAGTTCGAACTTAGATCTCTAGGAAGGACTCTCTAACACTTAACAAATAAATTATCCCCCAAATTTTCCATGGTGACATATTTACACATTTCTATATTAATATCCTATTTTATGACTCTTCACATATGCCAAAATCATTCTTATTAGTAACTTTATGGCAACCAAAATATACATAATACTTTATTAGTTAATAAGGCATTTCATAACAACTCATTTCTACCTCAACTTTGTTTATGACTTTTTTCAACACCTTTCAAACATAGAGTTTACACGTATTCATTTCACAATAAATTTCATATTTATTCATCATTTTCATATTTATCTCACTAACTCATTATCTCTACAACTTAATCCATGGTAATCCCCTTACATTCATCCACATTCTTATTTTCATATTAAAGCCAGTTTTTTATTAATTCTCTAAATATTTTAGAATAGGGGTAAAGGTATCCAAGGGTACTTACACTACTTCTTAACCACTTAGGCCAATAATTTTCTTAATTAACAATCGCACAATGATAACCTTATAAATCGAGGTGTGACAACTCTTGATTTTACAAACCCGATTCTTCTAACTCAATTTTTGGAGTGTGACATGGATCACATGTAAATCCTTGCTAAATCTATGTTAATCACATCATCGTCTATCTAGAAGACCATTTTTCCTCTTGAGTGGCCAACCATGACAAGATGAATGTAGGCCTTGTTCAAAATTTAAGGCCAAACGAATCATACTCACCCATAAACATTCGTCCTTAGTGTTAAGATGTATCTGCTTTCTCTTTCTCCGAAAATCTCCCCTTACGCTAAGTGTTCTTTTTTTTTTTCTCCTCTTTGAGCTCAAAAATTGTAATTTCCATCTTGGTTGTAAAAAGAATGGTTGAGAAAAAGCATTGACAATGAAAGCTCAGTCATATTATATAAACAATCGTTTACAATCTATAAAAAAAAATATTAACAAGTAAGTTTACTAATTAATAAAAATAACTACTATTACATGAATTTTCTTTTATGGTTTCTCTTCTTCATCTAGTAACCACCTTTTTCACTTCTTTTTTATAGTGACCATCCATCCACCCAAAGCTAAAAATATTGTTTCGCAGAAACCACTAAATTTTCCACAACCAACCAACACCCAATTTTCAGAATTCTCATAAAGCAAAGTGATTATATTGGTCAAATATCAAATCAAATAAAAATTGAAAACAAAAGTGATTATATTAGTCAAATATCAAATCAAATCAAAAATAAAATAGTAAATAATTATATGTTTTAGTGAAAAAGATGCATGCATTGGAGGCCTAAAATGTAATTGGAGATCTCTAATTGCCAGCTAATTGAATCATGAATCTACCAACTCTTTCTTAATGTTTCTGATCTGATAGCTCCAATTTTAATCGGCGACCTTATTTTTACACTTCCATTCTATTCAATTTGAATTTAAACAATTAAAATACTTTTATTTATCAAATCAAATAAATACTTTTGAAATCAAACCCACCTCATTAAATAGACAATGCACTTTGTCCAAAAATAATAATGACATGTTATTTAACCTTCTTAGTTTTTGCATGGATTTGGTTTTTTAAGATAATATGCAAAAAAGCCATTAAACTATTTTACCTTATTTACAAGCGCTCTTATACTTTTTTTTCTATCTAAATAAATCCGTAAACTTTAACCGGTACTTAAATAAGCACTTAATCTTTAGCCTAAATCCAACTAAACATCTATTGCATAAAAGTATACTTGTACTGAATTTTAAAGTATTTAATATTTATCACATCAATAATCAGTTTTTAAGTAAAAACATAAGGGCTTATTTGAATACCAGCTAAACTTTAAGGGTGTAATAAAATAAAAAAAGTTGAAGAGGTTGTTTCGTATGTAAAAAAAAAGATTTAACAACAATAGCAGTTATTGATGCTAAGAATATTAAATGTTGAATTCTTATAAATTATAATTGTGTAAATATATGTGGGTGCAAATGTAAGAAAAAGCCTTGATGTCTGTACCTTTGATTTTTACTATAATATTAAAATATGACCCGTTGATTTTTGTTTGGTTAGCAAATGGTTACAAATAAATGTGTCCGGAAAACAGCGCATATAGACAAAGCGGGCTCCGTCCCGGGAAAAACGGGCTGTACTCTTATTGCCAACACCAACGTTCCAACGGTGGGGTCTTTTGCACATGCCTCCATGTGAACATCAATTCTTTTTATTTATTCATTTGCCCTTAATTTCTATTTAAATTTTGATTTCATTTACCATTAATCTTCATTCATTCCCAAATCTCCCACTCTCATTCCTCCGTCGGTGCCTTTCACGCTCCCCCATTTGGATTTTGTTATTTTACGGACTTTTTTTATAGTAATTAGATTGTAATATAAAAACAATTGTTTTAAAATTATATTTATATAATAAAGTTTCGATTAACTGATAAAGTTCTGAATTTGAGAAGGTTGAAGTTTTAGGCAGGGTTGAAGCTAAAAGAAAAAAATTTCGGATTAGAATTAAATTGTATATTTTTATTATAGTAGAAATGTAATTTCATTATTTTAATGGTTTATATTTTTATAATTTTTATATGGTTAAATTAATTTTTTATTATTTTATGGTCAATGTGCAACTTTACCATTATTAATTTAAAATTTTATAAATTTTAAAAGGACCTAAATGAAAAAAATTTCATTTTAAGAGGTCGAGCCCGTACCAGCCTCCTAACTTCACCACTGATTTTAGGTATAAATTTTATTATGGAAGTTTTTTTAGATTTATTATATAAATATAAAAAAGATAGAAAATATTATTATAGTATTATTAATTACTTTTTGGTTAAAATATATCAATAGTTTCTATATTTTTTGTAAATTTGAAATTTAGTCTCTTTATTTTTATTTTTAAGAATTCAATTCTTTTACTTTTCAAATTTTAAAATTCAGGTCCAACAATTCACACAGTTAATATTATTTTGTTAAATTCGTATTCATTATAACATCATTTTTTTACTTACATGACTATCAAATGGATATTTTTTTAATTTGAAACATCAACAAATTTAAAAATTTTAGCAACTTAACCTGAATTTTTAAATATGAAAAGTAGATAACTATATTCCTAAAAATAGATGGCCTATTTTAATATTATTTTGTTAACCAGACTTTTAAAGAATAAATGGATTTATGGCCTATTTTAACCATACTTTCAAAAAAATGATTTTTAAATCTTTTTCTAAATGAACTAATGTCCAATTAACTATCAGTTTAATAGGCATTTTCTTTTATGGTTCATATTTTAGATTGGGTTCGTCCCTGTAATATGGAATAATAGATAATGGGACGAACTACGTTATAGGCATGAAAGTGTAAGAACTCAATGGGGCTCGCCTCCTATTTCTTAGTCTGATTCGCGATGAAGGGTCCCGTTAAATTCTTAATGATCATGATCATAATATTTTGGTCGTATAAATGACAAAAAAATATTTCATTTTTTTCGATAATTTTTTTGAAAAATAAACTCAATTTTAATTAATTGATTCATAGCATATGCTCTTCGATAGTATTTATCGATACTTTCAAGGTTAGTAGTATCAACTAAATCAATATCTTATAATAGCCTAGATAAATTACTTTTTGAATCTAAAAATACAATAAAATATACTTATAAAGCAAAAAACATGTTTATATTATTTTTTGGGTCTAAAAATACACTAAAGCACAATATATGTTTCCCTTTCTCATAACATGCTATCTATTTTTTGGGGTGCTCTGAGGAAGTCGGAATAGGAGAGCATTCATCTTAGGGTGGGCTTACTACTTAGATGCTTTCAGCAGTTACCCGCTCCGCGCTTGGCTACCCACACTACATCAAAACAAGTTTTTAGAGGCGTTTGGACAAAAAACGCCGCTATAGATCAAGCATTAGCGGCACTTTTGAAAAACGCAGCTATAGATCGAGCATTAGCGGAGCTTTTTGAAAAACGCCGCCATCGATCGAGCATTAGCGGTGCTTTTTGAAAAATGCCGCTATAGATAAAAAAGCGCCGCAAAAAAATTTAGCACAACATTTTATGTTGAGCTTTAGTGGCATTAGCGGCACTTTTTGAATAACGCCGCTACAGATCGAGCATTAGTGGCGCTTCTTGAAAAGTGCCGCTATAGATCAAGCATTAGCGGCGCTTTTTGAAAAATTTCGCTATAGGTCTACCATTAGCGGCACGTTTTAAAAATGCCGCAAAAAAATTAAGCATAACTCCACTTTAGTGGCATTAGCGGCGCTTTTTTAAAAAACGCCATTATAGATCGAGCATTAGCGGCGCTTTTTGAAAAACGCCGCAGAAAACTCAATAAGACGCCATCGTTTTATGTTGAGCTTTAGTGGCATTGGCGACGCTTTTTGTAAAACGCTGCTATAGATCGAGCTTTATCGGTGCTTTATCAAAAATGCCGCAAAAAACATTTTATCTGTCTTACGGACTTCTTACTGACATTATTGAGTTGGATTACTATGGCAAATGGAAAGTTGTCTTATTTCAATGTGATTTGGCTGATATTAATACTGCTTGCGGAATTAAAAAAGATCAATTTGGTTTTACAATGGTGAACTTCTCTCGATTGATTCACACTAGACAACAAATGATAGATGAGCCGTATGTATTTTCTTCTCAAGTGAAACAAGTTTTTTACTCAAAAGGTCCAACTGATGAGGGTTAGTATGTTGTACTCCGTAACACCCCTAGAGACTTGTTTGACATGGGCAACGGAAGTAGAGATGACATCGACGAAAGATCAGAAACTTTGTCTTTTTCAGAACAAAAATAAAAAGAAAATATCCCTAGACTAGTACACAATTTCAATGGGTTCGCCAGGATGTTGATGAAGATATTTACAAATTATGATGTAGTAAGATTTTATGATTTCTTAATTATATGTAATATCCTAATTTAAATCTTGGTCTTGTTAAATATTTCAACTATTTTATATATACTATTATTGTTGTAATTAGTTACTAAAATTTCAACTATTTTATTTGTATTGCAGATAAAATGCCTAGAAGAAGATTGTGAGATCTAAGTATTGTTCAAAATACTCCAAATTCAGAAGAAACAAATAGTGAACAACAGACTGCTATTGGATCTTCGAATGTTCCGAATACACCTAACGAACCTGCAGAAATTCAAAGTAATGTTAAATTTAATTTACATGTGTGTTGACTTTTATTATTGATTTCTTTTTCAAATTCTTATATTATAATATACTATTTTTCAGCTGAAAGTGGTGGGACGCGCAGAGGTCGAGGACGTACGCTACTTAAAGATTTATACAAGTTAAATTCTATCGAGCGTGTTAAAGTATCTAGAAACAATCTTGGTCAGCCTGTTGGATCAGAAGCTCGACTTTTAGTGGGATATTTGGGCATTATAGCACGAAATGCCAATATGTTGCCTATCAACTACGAGTCATGGCATCAAATGCCTGATAGTAACAAAAATAAAGATCTCGATAATATTAAGGTAACAAAACGTGAATGTAACTTATAAAAATTTGGTTTAAGTTTCATTTATATTTACTTTCTAAACTTGTGTTTTTTGTAGAAGAGGTTTGCTTTAGAGGTCTCGGATAATTATGTCAGGAAGGCATTGGGAAAAAGATAGAGAGACCATAAAAGTACTTTAAAGAAAAAATATTTTAAGAAAAATATAAGCCTCGAAGAGAAATTGTGAAATGTCTCGTCGGGAATGCTGAGGTACCAATGGGAAGATGCGGTTAGATTTTGGAATTCAAAGAAAGGAGAGGTATTACGTACTTCCAAAATCTTATAATTATTTCAGTTTATAGTATTTCCTATATACGTAATAATAATTTCATAATGTAGGATCGTGAACGAGTTGGAACAAGCAACATGCAAAGATAGAAATTCACTCACACAGCTAGGTCAAAAACTTTTGTTTGTATAGCTGAGGCCGAGGTATTTTGAATTTATTAATTGTGTCAAATATTTATTATTTTCTATTAAATAATATTTTTACTACTATATTGTAGGAACTATTGTCTGGTCAAAAATTTAGACGCCTTCAGCTTTTTGACATTACACATAGGAAGAAAGACGGATCTCCTATGACTTCTGAAGCTATAGAAATTATGGTATGTTTACTTAATAAAATTTGAATTATTTTAAAATTTATAGTTTTTAATTATAATGGTTTAATTCTTCATTTATAATGCAAATAATGTTAAGTTATGTTGCATTTGTTTTTATTATATATTTCGTTTGTAACTCTTTGATGGATTTATTAGGAGAAACTAAAGGATAAAAAGGCGGAGTATGAAGCGGTTGCTTCGAGTGATAGTTCTGTTAATGTTGACGACATTGATAATTGGATTATTACTGAAGTTTTAGGTCCTGAAAGGTATGTTCGGGTTCGATTTCAAGGATCTTTTGTTAACCCAACCAAATATTTTGGATCCAGCTCGCAGCAATACATGCCTTCGGGGAGTCAGGCTCAAGTTGAAGTTCAGCGGTTAAGAGATCAGATGGCTCAAATGCAATCGATCTTTGATCAACATAAAGCGGAGGCGGCAGCGAGGGAAGTGGAGCAGATCAGAAAGTACGACGCACTCCAGCTACAGCTTCAAAATATGATGAAGATGTTTCAGCAGTCGCAAAATCCGCCATCTTAGACATTTGTTTTCTTATTGTAAGAATATTTTTAACATTGTATCTTTTAACATTAGTGTAAGAATATTTTGAATTATACTTTATGTATCACTTTATATCATATATCTTTCCTTGAATTTGAAGTATCATTTAGATTTTCTGTTTTTGGTTGGATTTCATGCTACAAAAAGGGTTATATATGGATGAAAATTGAATGTTACAAATCTGCCAAAGTTAGTGGCTTTTTTTTAAAACACCACTAAAGAACGGTACTATTTGCTGCATTTGTGAAAAAAACACCACTAAAGGTCATGTTCTTTAGCGGTATTTGTGATAAAAGCGTCGCTAAAGATCATGTTCTTTAGCGATGTTTGTGATAAAAGCACCGCTAAAGGTCATGTTCTTTAGCAACGATTGTGATAAAAGTGCCGCTAAAGGTCATGTTCTTAGCGGAATTTATATGAAAAAAACGCCGTAAAATTTAGCGACATTATTTATAGCGACGTTTTTTGCGGCGCTTTTTAGCGGCGCTTATAGGCCTAAAAAATGCCGCTAAAAGCCTGTTTTGCTGCAGTGCCAGTGTTTACCATGGGCACGATAACTAGTACACCAGAGGTGCATCCTTTCCGGTCCTCTCATACTAGGGAAAGATCCTCTCAATATTTTAACGCCCATACTAAATATGGACCGAACTGTCTCACAACATTCTAAACCCAGCTCACGTACTGCTTTAAAACAACGTTCATTATTTTGAAGTTTTTTCTTTAAATACATTATTTGAAGTATTAAAAAGGGTGTTGAACTGTCGATTTTATTATCCCTTTTAGCTCCAAATTGTACTTAAATTAAGGACAAATATAATGGTCAAGTTAATATTAAATTTCCAAGTCAAAAAATGTTTTATAATAATTAAAATTAGTCAATAAGGTATAGTAATTTTTTCATGATCAGAGATAGCAGAAAGAGATTATTTAGGTTAAATGTAAATTTTGATGAATAAAAACTTAAGTAATGCAAGTCGATTGTTACTTAATTAGTAAAATTTTTAATAAATGTATATTTTATTCTTGTGAATCCCCTCTCATTGCATTATTGGCATCAAATGATCTAAAACATTGTAACATTACGTTATTGCATGCCATGTCTAGTAGTAATGAATTTTTATAGAAAAAAATATCACCGACATTAAAATCTGAATTTCATACATGCACATCAACATCTTAAGAAAATAGTGAAAAGAGATTCCAATTCGAAAGAATAACTATGTCAATTATCATCTTCATCATATGCATGTCTATTGCGGGGCAAGGCTATAAATCATCCCATTGAAGGTATATTTTTTTTTGCAAGACAATAAGTACCTAAAAGAAAGTTGGATAGTGAAGAAAAATGATGGGATTCTATAATTCTTTCATATCATATCATATATATGTTGTATAAGTTGTATGTAATAAAAATAACACAATAGGTAAAATTTGAAAAGCATCATAGTTGTTTAACAAAGTGTAGTGCACACATTTATATTTGTGGGTTTCTCGCAAAGAATGATTTAGCACAATCATTAATTTTAGCTCAATTAATCCTAAAATTATTGCAACATTGAGACGCATACACTCCTAAATAGACTCTCACAAATTTTTTTATTCTCAGACACCTTATTATTAAAGGCAACAAACACATAGGAGGAAACATACATAAAATTGTATCAAGCAAAATAACTATTATAAAAGCATCTACCCCTTAATGGGCCTACAAAATGCGGAGGATTAGTTACTAGGTTCACTTCGATAAATACCTTGAGAAATAAAAAATAACTATTATAAAGTAGATTCGATGCAGTCAAGTTTGTATCTTTCATAGTGCATCGTAAGCCCTTTTTATAGGCTCCATTTAGCTAATTAAACTCATCAATGCAATCTTTTAAATCTTCAAGATGATGATGGTAGTAGGACAATCCCTTTAATTAAGCAATCTCATCATAAGTTAACCATATCTTTATCCAAAAATAGGGAAAAACAAATCCTATTAATTAACAAATCTTTAAAATATAGTTTCCCTATAAAATCTATATATTTGTTTCAACAAAATCTCAAAATAATTAATAATATGGATGATTGAAAGTCAAAATTTTCAACTTAATCACATCATCCATAATGTTACTCATAATGTCGTTTGTATTGTTGTTATGATTTGATTGATTTCGGAAAAAAAATATAAAAAAGTTTGTAATGAAATTTTAAAAATCTTATCAAAACAAGATTTAATGGTGATGTCTAATGTAATAAATCACATCAATCTTAGTACATGTGTATACTTTTATCCGATGACAAGACAAGCTTTCTCCCTTATGAACTTTAGACTACATAATAGTCCTAACATGAGTCATTTGCTCATAATGATTCCATGGAAAATAGACCTTATATTTAGGTTACCTATTAATATAAGTTTTTTTTCGACATTACAAAACAATCTTCGTTATTCAACTGAAAATTAGTTAAACCTTAAATAATCAATGAGACAATATTTGTTTTTAGTCATTTGTTTGATATGCAAAAGCAATCAAAACATTCATACATAGAATAATGAATAAAATGTTTATAATTTTATTAATTAATTAGTTTGAATTTACAATAATCCATGGCAAAATTAATACACTAATGACACATAACCTAACATGTTTAACATTTAGCACAATAACAGTTTTGCACTAACAACCCCTATTGGCATTTTTGACCAAATTCTACGGCAAATACAAACATAAACCCAACGTATATCAAATAATAAAGGAAGCTAGATAATTATATCAATTTATCAAATGGGTCAAAATAAACAAAATCAAATACACTCCCTATAAAGTTTTGCATCATCAAATCAACAAGCAACACAAAACCAAAATAGGTTTAATAGTAGAGTAACGAAATAAGATAATGTTAGCAAATATCATCATCAACAAACTAAAACCAATAGTAGTAAAATTGGTAACCATTCCTTTTTTTTTTTCTTAAAATTCTTTAGAGTGAAAACTCCCTTTCAACACCAAGAAAAAACATAATAAAATAAACTAAACACCAAATCAGAACTATAAATAGAGAAACAACATATACCCAACCACTATGACTATTTCTCCCCCTCCCCCATTTTTGTCAAAAAGGTAAAAGCAATAACTCACCCTCAATAAGACGCTCTTTTTAAATCAACATGTGTATTGGCGTTGAGTGTATTTTTCTTAATAGACGATAACATCACTAGTAACAAGTATATCAGTCTCATCAATAATTAGTATAATAAGTGTTGCAATGTTGGAGACATATTTTGTTTTAATTTCCTTGCCTTCAAGAATTTTGTGAAAACTTATTAGTGATTTGAGGGTAGTGATAGTAGTGATAATGTTGATAAATAAAATAAAAACCATGAACCCAAGATTTTCGCGACAAAGATGAGAAAGAGATTAAGATATTTTAGCAAGTGAGAGCATAAAAAAGCTTCGAAAACTGTGAAAATAGAATATCGATAATGACAATATATCGCAAAGAAAATAGAAATAGAAAAATAAAGAACACGGAGATTTTACGTGGAAACCCTTTGGGGAAAAAAACCACGGGCAGAGGAGAAGAAAATTCACTATGTCGAATTCGAATTAATTACAAGAGAAATAGACTATGTCTATTTATAGGCTTGTAAAACCTTATTCTAATAGGAGTGAAACTCCTTATTCTAATCAATATCAAATAGATGGAGTTTAATAAGGTTTAAAAAAACCTTATTCTAAAATAAAATAAAAGAACTATAATTCTATATGGATTTTACTTTTATTTTATTTTACCACTGTATTTGATTTAAATAAGGATTTGAGTCACTTAATTTTAACAATCTCCACCTTGACATGAATTCTTAATGAATAAGTTCTTCATCTCGAACTCTCAACGAACAAGTTCTCCACCTATTCCATAAAACCCCCTTAAGGGTTTAACTTCAACAATGAACACCAACCAAGTCTAAGCAATGCTCAAACTTGGTTATAAGAAGTGACTTAATCATCATATCTACAGGATTTTCATGAGTACTAATTTTGCTCACAACAATATCACCACGAGCAATAATATCATGAACAAATTGATACCGAACATCAATGTGTTTTGTTCTCTCATGAAACATTTGATCTTTTGTAAGGAAGATAGCATTCTGATTGTCACAAAATACTGTATTGATTTGAAGGTCTTCATTGAGTTCACCAAAGAGTCCTTTCAACCAAATAGCTTCTTTACAAGCATCAATAATCACCATGTACTCAGGTTCAATGGTAGAATAAGCAATTGTAGTTTGCAAAGTGGCTTTCTAACTGATTGCACAACCTCCGATTGTAAAGACATAACTTGTGAGAGATCTTTTTCTATCAAGGTCTCTAGCAAAATCAGCATCAACATACCCAATGACTCCATCTCTAGTTCTTCCAAACCATAAGCAAACATCGGTAGTACCTCGTAAGTATCTTAAAACCCACTGAACTACTTTCCAATGTTCTTTACCGGGATTTGCCATGTATCTGCTAATTGCACTAACTACATATGATAAATTTGGATGTGAACAAACCATGGCATACATGAGAGATCCCACTGCCCTAGAGTATGGGACATGTACTAACAGGCTTAGCATTTTGCATATTAAATCTGCAAAGAACTTTCTCAATGTACCCCTTCTGACTTAGGTACAATTTACTTGCTTTTCTATCTCTGAGAATCTCCATACCAAGTATCTTCTTTGCTAGTCCCAAATCTTTCATCTCAAATTCTTCACTTAGTTGGGCTTGGACCTTTCTTATCTCTCATTTATCTTTCGCTGCTATCAACATGTCATCAACATAAAGGAGTAGATACACAAAAGAACCATCACTGTTTTTCTTAAAGTAAACACAACTGTCAAAGCTACTTCTTTTAAAATCATGAAAAGTCATAAAGGAATCAAACCTCTTATACCACTTGGTGATTATTTCAAACCGTAAAGGGACTTTTTCAGCAAGCAAACATAGTCCTCTCTTTCTGAGACTGTAAAACCCTCTGGTTGTTGCATGTAAATATCTTCCTCAAGTTCTCCATGTAAAAATGCAGTTTTTTACTTCTAACTGCTCAAGCTCCAAATCATGCATGGCCACAATACCAAGCAAAACTTGAATAGAACTATGCTTCACAACTGGAGAGAACACATCTATAAAGTCCACTCTTGTAATTTGACTGTAACCCTTCGCAACAAGCCATACTTTATATCTGGGTTCTTCAACTCTTGGAGTCCCCTCTTTCTTCCTAAACACCCATTTACAACGAACAACCTTTTTACCTTTAGGAAGTTTCACAAGATCCCATGTTTTATTTTTGTGGAGTGATTCCATCTCCTCTTGCATAGCAAACATCCACTTTTCTGAGTCTTCACAACTAAGCACCTCAGAATAATTAGATGCCTCTTGGTTTGCATCTATATCTTCAGCCGCATTTAAAGCATAAGCAAATAGATCAGCCTCAACATACTTCTTTGGAGGTCTAATTTCTCTTCTAGTTCTGTTTTTGGCGATAGAGTGTTGTGGTGAAGAAGCAACTCTATTTTGAATTTTTGTACTAGCTTCAGTAATCGACTCTGTTTTAGGTTCTGTATTAATCTGATGCTCTACCTACTTTTTATATTCTTTATTGAAAGATTCTTTAAGAGATAAGTTAGGTAGCATAGCAGTTTCATCAAAAACAACATCTCTGCTAATCACAACTTTTCTAGTTTCAGGACACCATAACTTATACCCTTTTACACTAGCTTTATAACCAAGAAAAACACATTTAATGGATCTCGGTTCCAATTTTCCATTATAAACATGAGTATATGCAGGACAACCAAAAATCTTCAAATTAGAATAGTCAACAAGATTACCAGACCATACCTCTTGTGGAGTCTTTTTCTCAATGACAACGGATGGAGATCGGTTGATCAAAAAACATGCAGTAGAGGCTGCTTCAGCCCAAAATGACTTTGGTAAGTTGGCATTTGACAACATACATCGAACCTTCTCCATGATCGTTCTGTTCATCCGTTCTGTAACACCGTTTTGCTGTGGAGTATGACGAACTGTCAAGTGTCTCACGATCCTTTCTAACTTGCACAGTTTATTAAACTCATCAGAACAGAACTCTAAGCCATTGTCTGTGCGGAGGTATTTTATTTGCTTTCCCGTCTGTTTTTCAATCATGGTTTTTTAAGACTTAAATACAAAAAAACACATCTCTTTTCTGCTTTAGGAAGAACTCCCACACTTTTCTGGAAAAATCATCAATAAAAGTTAGCATATAATTAGCTCCACCTCTCGAAGGTACTCTAGATGGCCCCCACAGATCAGAATGAATATACTCCAACGTTTTCTTCGTGTTATGGATTCCTCTGGTGAATCAAACTCTCTTTTGCTTCCTAAAAACGCAATGCTCACAGAACTTCATTTTGAAAATTCCTTGCCCATCAAGAAGTCCTCTTTTGCTCAATTCTGCCATGCCATTCTCACTCATATGCCCTAGGGGCATATGCCAAAGTTTAGTAATATCATCATCTGACAAGGAAGAGGATGCGATAACTGCATCACCAGTAACAGTAGGACCGTGCAAAACATATAATTTGGCAGTCTTTCTCTGCCCTTTCATCACAACGAGGGAACCTTTAGAAATCTTCAAAACACCAATTTTAGTTGTGTATTTGTACCCTTTTGAATCAAGAGTACTCAATGAAATTAAATTTCTCTTCAATTCTGGAACATGTCGTACATCACTAAGTGTTCTGACAACTCCATCAAACATCTTAACTTTAATTGTTCCAACACCTGCAATTCTACATAAAGCATTATTTCCCATCAAAACAATACCTTCAGACATTATTTCGTAAACTGTAAACCAATCCCAATTGGGACTCATGTGGAAGGTGCAACCCGAATCAAGGATCCAGTTCTCGCTCGCTTTAGAATTGTTGACAGAAGCGACTAGAAGTTCACCATTGCTGTAGTCTTCTACAACATCAGCTTTACTAAAATTTTCTTGTTGTTTTCTATTTTGATTCGCAGCCTCCCTTTTGATCTTGTTCTGTAGCTTATAGCACTCAAATTTAATGTGTCCTTTCTTCTTGCAGAAGTTACAAGTTTTACCTCTGTTTGAAGACTTCGATCTACCCTTAGATTTACTACAATGATTCCGTTCCTATGTCCTTCCACGATCATCATTAGTATTTCAATCTTGTCTCTCACGAACAATAAGACCCTCTCCTTGAGAGTCGGTTTTAACCACAAGATGTTTCATCTTATCATACAAGGTTAAAGAATTATAAACCTCATCAACTGTGATAGACTCGCAGCTATATAAAATTGCATCTCTAAAAGTTGAATAAGACGGGGGCAATAAACAAAGTAGAATCAATCCTAGATTTTCCTTATCACTGAACCTCCATGGCCTCCAAGTTTGAGAGAATTTCTTTAAACACTATTAAGTGTTCGTGCATAGATGTACCTTCCTCCAAACGATGAGCATAAAGACGCTGCTTCATATGCAGCTTGCTAGTTAGAGTTTTCGACATACATATTTGTTCCAACCTCTTCCATAATCCAGCGGTGGTCTTCTCATTCATCACATCTTGCAAAATTTCGTTAGACGAATACAGATGTAATTGTGTTAACGCATTTCGATCCTTGCATTTCTTCTCTTCCTCTGTCAATGTTGAAGGCATCTTATCTACCCCTTGAAAGGGCTTCCTCTAAGTCCATCTGTGCAAGAACTGCCTGCATCTTTATCTGCCACAACGCGATAGTTAATGACCCAAAAAGGAAATTAAAATCCTTCAAAATGAGGAAGAGCCCTCATTAGAAAAGATATAGCTTCAAGATTTATTACCTAATCCCTAAAAAGATAATACAACCTTATGTCATTCAACAAATGCTCAAGGCATCTCTCAAGTATTCATATCTTTTAGCACCCTCAACCTTTTTTGGTTCAATAGTAGATTTGTAGCAAAAATAATATTTCTAAGAGGATGACTCTTTTGAATCCTCAATGAAGGTCTCATGGTAATCGATACATCTTCAATCTAAGAGGATGGTAAAAGGTCTTCAACAAATGTTAAAGGCACCTCTCAGGTATTCATATCTTTTAGCATCCTTAACCTCTTTTGTTTCAATAGTAGACTTGTAGCACAAATAACATTACTAAGAGGATGACTCTTTTGAATCCTCAATGAAGGTTTCATGGTAGTTGATACATCTGTAATCTAGTGTTCAAGTGTTTCTTCCTCTGTTGTAACAACACTTATTACACCATATTCAATTTATTATCTATCTTTTCTTCAAATTTTTTCTCTTTAAGATAATTTTTTACTACAACATTCATATGTTGGATTTGGTGCCTAAGTGTAGTATATTCATTTGTACACTTGTAATTTTTTGAACAAATTGGTTAATAAAATTATTTATGAATTACATTAATACCTTTTGTATATTATTCTCACATAGCTTTTGCAAGTAAAGCAAAATAGAAGCAAATATTAGCTCAATGGCTTTCTAATGTTTAAACTAATACTAAGTGGTATTACATGGTCAGATCTTAATACAAAAAGACAACTTATATTAGTAGACGAACCTAAACATGTCATTAGTCTAATAGGAAATGAGCAAACTGATTGAAAGACTAATATGTCATCTATCAAGTTCAATTAGGGAGATGCCTTGTCTTGAGCATAAGAGCGGATGATTCCCAGAAGATAGGGATATAGATGTGATTGACTAGACCGACATTATAACGCCCGAAAGTTTGTATATTTGTTTACATGTATTTAAGATACAACTGTGTATCTGCTTCAGTGGTTAAGTGCTCTGGGTGTGTGTGTGAGGTATTAAGTTCAAGCTTTGTCTTGGGAAAATTTTTGTATTTTTCTGAATAAAGCCCTATCACTAGTCAGTAGGCTTATAATTAAATGTTGGTAAAATATGTCAGACCGGCCTGCTGCTCTGGTGGTTAAGTTGAGAGCAAAAGAGCAGGAGGTTTAAAGTTTGAACCCTTGTTTGTGCAAATGGGATTTATTTTGCTGCTTGTGCCGTGTGGGTGTTTTGGTTTAGCCGAAATGCTGAAGTGTTTGAGTGGAATTTGAATTTGGTATTTGAGAGGAAGTGGTCGACGGTTTTGGGAGGTTTTGGAGTGGTTTGGGAAGAAAAATAAGGGATGGAGGAGTTTCAAATTATCCCAATTGGATAGTGGAAGTTTGATGGAGAAAATTTACAAGTGAATTAAGGGATTTTAGGGTTATCAGGTTCTTATTGAATTATTCGGTTTATATTTTTTTCCTTCTTTCTTTTCCCCAAAAACAGAATTATTGGTTTTCTCTTCTCCTCTTTTTCCTTTTTGCTGCCGTTTTCCTTTTTCATTATTTTTTTGTTGCTGCTGAAATTTTTGTGCTCACCCATTCTTTTTTATTCTCAACTTCTTTCTATTTGGTCTCGTGTCATCCCTCGATTAACTGCGATCGTTCAGTACGTACTCATCTTTTTGACGTTTCTCTCCAAAAACTCTGCCGATTCTCATTTGAGATTTCTTCTCTCTTTTGTCGAACCCTACCCTTCTCTTTCCTTTTTTCTTTCGATTCTGCTTTCATTTCAACTGCAATCGCAATTTTGTTCCTTATTTTGGCATTTTATGGACAACTTAGGTAAGTAATTTTATGTGGTTAGTAGTTGAGAATGTTAAGTTTCTGACTAGGGGTTATTCTATTTTTTGGGTAGCATCTTTTCGCTTGGATCGAGACTCTTCTGGTACTACCTCGTAAGCAAACCAATTTGAAGCGTTGAAGGTAAGTTTCAATCGCTCATTAGTTGAGCAACCCGTTCGGTTTGGTTTTAATTCATCGATTAAGTGATTAACTGAGTAGTATTTTGGTCAATTATAGGTTTGGGATTGCTTGGAGTTGCTTTTGTGTAAAAAACGTTACAGGTGTGCAACCGTAGCACTATAAACAGTAACCGGTGAAAAGTTGAAAAGTGAGGTTGTCGACGCCACAAGGGCGATACACGGGTGTATCGCATACACCAAGCCGAACTGAATCAGGCAGTGTGGGCCACACGGGCGTGTGAACCCACACGGGTGAGTCATACGGGCGTGTGAGATTTTTGGGCCAGGCCGTGTGAGCTACACAACCAAGGCCAATTTGGGCCATGTGGGCCACACAGGCGTGTGGGCCCACACGGGAAAACATCATGGGCTTGTAGGCCCATTTCCACTGTTTAATTGCTAAGGTTGCACTGGTCGACCTACTATAGGGTTGGTAAGCTTACCTAGACCCCTAATTGACTGAAATGACTATATGACTGATATGACTAAGCATGATAATGTCCCAATGATTTGATATTGTATGTCGGTTTACATGCATCATATTATGTATAACATGTCATATTTGTATATTGCATTGCATTGGGTTGAGGGTTGGTATTGTTCGAAGGAAGTGTACTGAAAGGAATCGGGCCAAATTTACTAGCAGCTCAGTTGCAAACCACTGTTTAGTGCCATATTCAGTACTTTTATGAGTGTAGGGATGGGTGAGTTGATTATATCCCCACATGGAGTGTAGGGTTGGACGGAGATGGTGTGTAGAGGCTGGTTGGGTAGGATTTTGTGACAGTATTTCTGTTACTGTACTGATTACTATTACTGTAATGGGCCAAGGCCCTAATGCATGACTGCTTCTGTACTGAATTGGGTTAAGGCCCTAACTGAAACTGAATCTGGTATTGAAAGGGCTTAAGCTCAGACTATGACTGCATTTTGTCCGCTTGCTCTATATGGGGATTACACACTGAGTTTTCGTAAACTCACCCTTCTGATTTATCTATACATGTAATCCCTAGGCTTGGGCGGACCGGTGCAGCAGAGGACTCAGCGGTGGCCACACAACCTAATTTGTCTCTGTTTCGTACTTAATTATGATTTTAAATTTTATTTGGGAATTTTATTGTAAATATGGCCTCTAAGGATTTTTCTTAAATTTGGGATTTTCAATTTATAACTACTAGTTTTAAGAAAACTCAACTTTTCAAAAAAACCAAACGTTTTAGCAAAATACTCACGATTACGCAATCTGTTTTAAAAAGCTTTCGCATAGATTAAACGTTTTGGAAGCTTTCGAATGATTAATTAACACGATATTAGAATTAATAAATAATAAAGAAAGAAATCTAAACAGAAAATGTATTTAGCAAAGCTACGATTTTCAAACACACTACCATATGACATCACCAGATTCGGCCATAACGTCCAGGCCGGGTTTTGGGTGTTACAGGCATTACATTGGACTGGACCTAAGAAGAATAGACCCTAAATCTATTTATGGATTTATCCACTTTTAACATTCAAAGTGTGGCATATCTTAATCTTGAGTGAATGATGGACTATGTATGTATGACTTATATACTTTAATGTAAGTAAAAGTCTGAGTTCAAATAGATAAGAAACTAAAAGCTGGTGCGTTGGGTATATGATTTCTACAGTATGTATCATCATTCACAATAATGGAATTCATAGCTCAAGACACAAGTAAACGATATCATCTCATTGGCATTACATGATAGAAGAAAAGTAAAAGTGGTCACAAGTCGTTCGTCTTTGTGATGAATGACTTGATTACTATTTGATAGTAATTGACTTTTCATGAAGAAAGTTGTAATGGTTACCATAAGATAAAATATGAGCATATTGGAAGAGTAGATTTATGTCAAATAGATTACTATATTCTATTGCTTATAAGTAGATCTTTCACAGTCAAATATTTTACTTTCAATCCCTTAATAAACATGATGACAAAAGAATATCACAAAGATAGTCACAGTCAATTCAATTTAATAACAAGAGTAATCAATAATTCAATCCTATTTTGATTCATATCAAATATAATAGTTTCCTCATTCACAATCTCAATATGAGATCCATTATGAATATCTTTTAAAACCAATGGATTATAACCATCACAAGATATTAATATATTAGCTCTTTGGGTGCTTTCGACTAATTTTGTACTACCAAATATTGAATTAATATTGGTTTTTATTTTCTTTTATACTTGCGTTCACTTCAGGGAATGCAATAGATTTACTAGGACGAACTTATAATTGTCTCAATAGATTCTTTACTTCATAATCACCATCTCAAACATGCGTGGATTTCAAATCAAAAACTATCTATTCATGTTGTCATGATTAGTCTCCAATTATAATAAACATGATATAATAAATAAATCAAAGTAAAATATACCTGAAAATTTGAGTGGTTAAAGGCTCTAATGATTACCCATAGTGCGCAGGCCTCAATTGAAGACTAAAATTGCAATAGCTCTAAAAGGCAATCGACAACAAATTGAGCAGCTGATTTGGAGTGCTCGTATTATAAAATGAAATAGAGTCATGCTGGTAACGTGTTATAAAATAAAAAAGATAGAAACTAAAGAACAAAGAGAATGAGAGAGCAAAGAGAGAGCGTATTTTATTGATCAATCGAAATATTTACAAAGCTTCTCCAAAGTCTCTATTTATAGCCATAAGAAGTATAAATGAAGTAGAGATCTACTTCTAATTACTATTAGAATTTAAAGTACATCAAAACTTATCTTGATCTTGATTGGCATCCACTTAATAAAATATTCATAACAAATTTAATTTTTTCAGCGAATTTTCAAACCCTAAATTTAAAATTCAAAATAAAAATGTATTCAAACTCTAACTTTTATGATATAAATTTCCCTTGTAATCATATGACATGTACACTAAAAATAAAATTTTCTAATATCTCCAATAACATCTTGGACTATTAGAAAGATTGTTGTGTTATATGGCATATTTTGTACTATAGTGCAAAATTTCCTGTATATTAACAAAACGAGCAAAATGATTATTTTATAATAATTGAAAAAGCTATTAATTTTATACGTAAAGTTAATTAAAATTTATATGTTACTCTTAACATACATTAAAATTAAACTTTTACTACAATTTAGATTGAAATTGTATAAATTAAATTAAATAAAATTAAATTAAATCTCACTTAAATAGTGTTATAGTTATATAAAATTTAAAATTAAAGATTAGAACTATAAAATATAATTATATTATTAAATTAATATTAAATTTTATTTTATTATTAGATTTCAAATATTGTAAAAATTATTATTAAATTTAAATTATATAAGAACTTTATATATAAAGTCAAATAAATTTGTTACATTTATTATGTACAACAATCATCCTTTTACATTAAACTTTCAACTATTTATTGTGTTTTGTATTTATATTTTATTTCTATTCTAAACATATTCATTTTTATTATTTGCAATTTGTTGTAAGCAATAGTTAGAGGTAATTATACACTTTAATTTTTTTATTTCTATATACATATAAGATTTTCAAGTATAAATTTTTTAATAAATATGATGAAAAGTGATAAAAACTTTCACTCTGCATATTATTGCTAACGAAGTAACTTTTTTATCTACAAAAATATTTTATTTTATGATTTTATTTTCTATGATGACTTTTATTTATTATAATTTTATTATTAAATATAATTATATTATGGAAAATGCAATAACATATTTTATTTTTGTACTTGGTATTTATTATTTTTATTTTATTAGATATTATTCAGGGGTGAAGCCTGAAATATTTTTTGAAGATCGAGATTAAGTTATATATTTTTAATTCGGAGTTAAAATGAAATTTCGACATTACATTGACATATATCTTTATAGTTTTTAGAATCACTAAATCAAAAGTTTATCATTTGATGGGGGGCAAATTATAATTTTACCGTGTGTTAACTTAAAATTTTCTAAACTCTGAAGGGCTAAAGCTAAAATTTCCCGTTTTAGGGAGGCCTTCACCCTAACAAGATAACAATGGTCAACACTATTGAAACAGACTCCAGGGATTACTTTTAGATTGTTATTTTTTAAAATTTCTAAATCTTAGGATGTTATTGTTTGAATTTTCAAATATGTTGATATCTTGTTATTAAGGTTTTGAGGGAATTCGTTTGTATATATATTTAGCCATCAATTGAATAAGGGTATGCTTCATTTTATTCATCCACCATCTCTATTATGATATCGAGCCTATTAAGCTCTCATAAGCAAATCATTTTTTTCTCTCAACCTCAGCCTCTCACAAAAAAATGGCCACCAACCTCGTAATTGTTATCGTTGATAACATCAGCATAAATTTGTGATGCAATTAAATCCTATATCTCAGCTACCTAAACTGCCAGCTAGTCATAATTTCACGACTTGAAAAGCAAAAGTTTCTATGCTCATGCGTGCACATAACCTCTTCACTCATCTCTATGGAACATTTGTTGCCCCACCAACCAAAATTCCTCAAGAAAATAGAAACACTCCAAATCCAGCATATCAAACCAGGCTTCGCCAAGACTAGTTGGTTCAAAATGCCATTCTAGTGTTAGTAGATCCATCCCTGGTGCTTATTATTACAACTACCCCATCCTGACACAAAGCATAGGAGTCTCTGCATACTTTCTTCACCAACAAATTACAAACTCGAATTATCAATCTCCAAGATCAACTAGCACACATCACAAAAGGCTGTCGACCTATCACAGACTATCTTTGTGGCAACCTTACCATTACAGACGAACTAGCAATAGCAGGGGCTCAAATCACAAATGTAAAACTCATTGTGAGAATCTTACGAGGTCTTAGCATTCAATACAAAGTTATCTTTGTAGCAATCAGGTCATATGAAATAATAATCTCCTACTAAAAAAATATATGAAAAACTACTTGACCGTGAAATCTTTCTCAAGCATGAAAAAATCAAGTAAACACCACCAATTGCTACTGCGATTGCTCAACGACATAATCAAGAAACCTACCAATATAACAATAGTCGCAAGTAAGGAAATAACACCTCTCAAGATAGTGTAAGGTATACATGTCTTAGGTGATTTTCAATTCCGGGCTTATGTTGTATATTTGATTCTAATTTTTATTATATTTTTTATGGTGATCAAAGAAATAGTGTAAGGGTCGAGTTTTTTTAGTGTTTTGTTTGAGGAATTTTTAGGTTTTTTTAGCATATTTTTGTGCATATATGTGTTGGGCTTGTTGCTCTTACTTTTATAACTTTATGCTAGTTTTGTAACTTCTTTTGTTCTTAACAATATTTTGGCTTTGCTAAAAAAAAACTCTCCAGACATTACTGTTAATCTACCGCAAATTGATACGTCAAATTAGGCTCTTCATTACACTTAAAGAGCTTGTTCTCAAGAAATTTAAGTGTCTTTTATATGTTTTTGTCAATTTTTAGTTTTTCCATTAATAAATTGTTTTTATTAGTTTTAAGTCATTTTTTAAATCCAAATTAGCAAATTGTGCCATAGGGAACCTACAAGTTGATTGAGTGTTGTAAGGATTCGAAGGTGACCCGAACGTGAAGAAAATATCACCTCTAAGGGGGTATCACAATATCAAAGCATGGAAGTCGTGATACCCCTAACAGTTCTAAAATGAAGAGAATAGAGGTCGTCTATAGTGGTATCGTGATACCAAGACCTTTTAGACTCTCAATCTCGAGACTATTGTGGGTAAGGCAATACCTTAGCCTGAATATCGTGATACCCAAGCCTAACGAATGAAAAAATTACAAGGGAAAATTTGGGTCCAAACAAACTTATGTTTTCTTTTTACTCAAGAGCAAAATGGTCAAAGTTAGGTTAAATGTTAGTAGGCTATAAATACAACTTTATAAGCTTTTCATTTCAGATTTTTGGTGGCTGAATAGTTTTTTTAGGGTTTATAGTTTTTAGGTTAAGTTTTCTTTCTCTTTACCTTCTATTTTCGAGTGTAATGTTGTTGTGTCTAAAGAGTCCTGCCAAAACTCAAGGACCCCAATAATTTTACTATTCCCATAGAGGTTGGAGGTGTGAATTTTGGCAAGGCACTTTGCGATCTTGGGGAAAGTATAAAATTAATGTCGTTGTCCATCTACCATAGGTTAGGATCTTAGAGAAACTTCAATGACCTTCTAATTAGTCGATAGGTCCCTAGTTCACCTAAAGGGAATTTTGGAAGATGTTTTAGAGAGAGTTCAAAAATTCATTTTACTGGTTGACTTCATATTTCTTAACTTTGAGGAGGATGTAGAGATATTGATTCTTTAGGAAGACTGTTCTTAACTACCTCTAAAGCCACCATAGATATGGGCAGAGGAGAGATGACGATGGAAGTTGGTGGTGTGTAAAGCTTGAACCTAAGGTGAAGGAAGTGTCCTCTAATAGTGAGCTAGAGTGCCAAGATGTTCAGGTGGTGTCCGATCATGCGACTAACAATGTGAAATATTTAAAGTGGTGTATGTTTGTAGGTTCGAAACCGAGGATGCGAGGTATCTGTATGAGGAAAAAAAATATTTTGAAAAGGCAATCAGTGAACCAACTCGTAGGGCTGAAGGCAACGAAATGTTTTATGGTATCGGAACCTTAAGCAAGCATCACTATTGAGGTGTTACGTATCACCCCAGGAGAAAATTTTAATTTGCCACATGTGGTAATTTAACTCAAAATTTGTAAATAATTAAATTATTGAGCATGGACTAGGCATATTTTCAGCATTTAGATTAGGATTTTAATTCACATTGGTTTAATTATGAACTTGGTAGGTTGGGTTTTTAAAAGTTGAGAGAAAATTTGACAATTTTGTATGTATTTTGGGGTCTTGTTCAATAAAATCATGATATTTAATCTGTCGTAATTCGGTGCAGCAGATTAAACTGGTTTTCACATTTAAGGAGCTTGAATACAAGCATTTTCTTTATGTTTTAGTTAAGTTTATTTAGTTTTACTTACATTCAATAAAATGTAATCATCGAGCCTTTTTATTGGCCTTAAGGGCCGAATGAGGCCTAAGGGAGGGCTAACATACTTAGTGAGTGTGTAGGAGAGCATTATAAGGCATTTTGGGCCAATACTAGACGCTATGTCACCACATGGGAGATCTAATGTCACAACATAGAGAGCAGAATAGAGAAAGTGAGAAACTGCCTTTAATGTCACGATACAGGTTAAGGATGTCGCAACATACCCCTGAAGATGGCTATAAATGAGCATACCAATTGCTATGTCATGACACAGGTCTTGATGTGTCGCGATATCGACTCTATGATGAGAATCTAACATAAAGTAAGGGCATTTTGTTCTGCACAATCAAACTTAAAGCTCGATAACGTCAGCTAACCTAGGGTTAAAAACGACGGCTACCTAAAGCCTATAAATAGGCTTATTTGGCACACAGTATGGACACTATTCCATTAGCTCAAATTCTTTTCTTAGGTTTTTAGATTTGTTTTCTTGTTTCTCTTGGGTTTTCATAGTTTAGTTTATTTGTTTCTTCAAGAAACCTGATTGTAGTTAATTGGTTGACGAGAACCCAAGATTGTAGTTAATTGGTTGACGAGAACCCAAGATGGACACTATTTCTCTTGGGTAGCGACTAATTGGTTGACGAGAACCCAAGATGGTAGTTAATTGGAATTGTTGAAGTGAGCTGGTCAACCATTCTCAGATTTGATTCACTCTATTTATCTTTATCTCTTGCAATTTTAATTTCTTTTCTCTATTATTTTATTTTATTTTATTCTTTTACAAACCCTAAATATATTTCTTATTTTAATCTCGTACTATAACTGGCCTAAATTATTAATTAGATCTTTAATTGTTTAGGTTAAGATTGATTTAGTACTCACCTCCATTGGGTACGATCCTTGGAGTACTCACCTACTTCTTTGTAAAATCTATATTACAACTCGACCTGTATACTTGTGGATACTGCCTCATAACTCTCTATTTTAATGCAGTATTCACACTCTGGACGTTAGTATGTCTGGAGGCGGTCAATATCCAAGGGGGATATCGCAATTTCTCTAATTGATTTAATGGGGAACCAAAAATATTTTGGGTATCGCGATACCAGACCCTTGGTATCGAGCTACCCCTGGAATTTCAAAATTAAAATTTTGGTTTACATGCAGTGCTGTCGCGATACCCACACATGAGTATTGTGATACCTCAAACAGACTCGAAAATGTGGATTCCAAAAAGACGGGATATCGCAATATCCACTCTTGGGTATCGCGATATCCATGTCGGGGATTGCGATAGTGTAAATGTGTAGTTAAGTTAGTTGATTTCATTGTATAGTGTTTTATTTTTGTGTTTTTATTTTAATTTTTCTTGTTGGAGGTTTAGCTTGATAATGTTTAATAAAAATGGATATAAGTGGTCAAGTGACCAACACAACAGTGAAGATCAACTAAGTTTGACGAATGGGGATTCGACGAACCATTGGAGTTATTATGGTGATAAAAGATGGTAAGAGTATTCATACGAGTGTCTTTATGGGGCGTATGGGCACACGGATGGTGCAGATAGCTACAACCCTGAGTGGTTGATTAGTTATCCAAGGAAAGATTCATATTCTCCATATTACTACCTGGAAAGTAATATGGAGAGTGATGAGTATATAACAGACCTATCCCTTGCTACACAGGTTGGAATGTTGGAAGAGAGCATGTCTTTGATCCAAGATGGTGTGTCCTCCATATCCAAGACAATGGAGAAAATATTAGAATGTTGGGACATGTGCTCATATTGTAGTAAACATGTAACTATTTTCTATTTCTTTTAACGATGAATAAATAAATAAAGTTAATTTCACATTTCACTATTATGTCTTTTGTATTTTCCGTCTTTTATATTTTGCATGCATAGAAAAATTGTGACAATCAAATATTAGCTCATTGATTGTCTAAAGTTCAAACTGAAGATTTACTTCAGTAGATAATCCAAATGAGTCCGTAATCCCATAAAAGAATTCAAATGAACATTTCATCCAAATACTGAAAAGGATTATTACGTCGTCTACAATTTCAATTGAGGAGATGGCTAGTCTTGGCTATCAGAGTAGTTAACTTTACAAGCAGAGACATAGATGTATTCATTGGTAGAATGATACATTGGACTGGACCTAAGATGAATTAATTCTGAACCTGTTTGTGAATTAATTCACTTATGACATTTATGGTGTGATTTACCTAAATCCTGAGTTAGTCACTGACCATGCGTATGCAACTCATCTGCTTTGATATAAGTGGAGGCTTATGCTCTAAACATGATCGAGCCTATAGTCAATATGTTGGGTACATGACTTGTGTATGGTATGGCTTTACTAGCAACAGTGGAATTCATAGCTCAATTAAAGAGTTAATGATATCCTCTCATTGGCATTATATGGATTGATAAATACGGATCATGGCCATGGGTTGCTTGTTCTCGAATGAGCAATTTATCACAGTCATTTGTTGACAGTGATCATATTAATCATTAAGAAGACACAATGGTGACATACACATAGGATTGTATTGAATGAACGAATTTAACTCAAAGTAATCAAGGATATCGTATGAGGGTAACATACACATGACGAGGTCATTGGACAAAGCAGTTGGATGAATTACTTTTTTAAAGAGTACACAATAAGGAGTTTTCAATCATGGTACTTCTTTTGGACTAACTCCATGATTAAATAATTGTGAATTATCGAAATGATACTACTGGACATAACTGCAATCACTAGAGCCTAATTGTATATGTCTGATTGGTCCCTCCGCTAGCTCAACAAAAGCTCGATCAGACTGCATTTGAATCAGAAGAAAATTCTATGACTTCAGGAATAATTTAATTGAATCGATTTATTCAATGTGGAATTAAATTAGGTGGTCGTAAGAATTGTTCAACTAGGGAATTTGAATAAAAAAATTTCTTGAAAATTTAATTTGGAAAATTTAAGTGATTTTTGGAAAAATTAATTTTGATCAAGTAAAATTAAATTAATCAAATTAATTAGAATTAATATAATATTTTGGGAAGTTAATTTTCAAGTCAGACAATTGGGCCAATGGTTAATTGAACTTGAAAGTTAGACCTGACAGCATAAATTGAGCCCAGGAGCCCAAATCGATACCAAAACCCAAAAACTGGTTGAACCAGTCCCGGTATGTAAAACCAGACCACCGATCCAACCGATGGCTAGATCGGACCGGTCAGATCGTCACTGACTCGAACCGACTTTAATTTAATATTTATCTTAATAGTATTTTATTAATTTAATATTGAAATGATTATATTAATATTAAATTTAATTTAATGTTTATCTTGTAGATAAACATTCTATTATTTTAATAAGATTTATTTTAAATTTAATCTAATATTTATCTTAATAATTATTATATTAATTTAATATTAAATTGATTAAGTTTAATCATAGTTAAACTCTCTAAACTCTCCTTATATAAATAGAGTCTTGGGTTACACATACTTGAATTCAACAGAAAGTTATAGAGAGAAAATTCTCTGAAGAGATTATTCCAGAAAATTTTTAGAGATATTTTTCTAATTTACAACTTGATCCAAAAGTTTAGAGAAATTACGAAATTACCACATTAGTAATTTTTCTAAAAAAATTTTTGATTCGAAGCAAGCCCACACTCAGTAAACGTGAGCTTAAGGATAGCGGAGAAGACTACTTGGTCGAAGCATTCATCCTAAATGAATCGAAAAGGTACAATTTTCATTAAGTGTTTATTACTTCAGTTATCATAACCAAGATCTTGTTTTGGAAAAAATTTTAAAACTCTGGTTTTTTCCTAAATTTATTTTCCGCTACGTTTTCCAAACCCGTTTTTCCAACATAGAAGTCGTCCAACACAGAGCCGCAATGAACACTCCAATGGAAGAGGTCAAGCATGATATTCCCAAACTCGAGGATGAAGGTCATTCCACCATTGTTAAGCATGATGACTTGAACATAGGTGTTCAAAAAAGAGTTCAGAGTTATAGACCATGATGACGTTGTGAGAAATGAAGAAGGTTTCTTCACTCCAATTGACATAGGATTAAGATTAGAAGCAGTAGTAGGAGTTGTAACACCCTAACTCGTCTCTGTCGCCAGATTAGGAGTTGTAACACCCATAACCAGTCTCCGCCGTCAGATTAGGGTTATAGAGTATCACAGCAAATAACGAAACATTTAATAACTTAAAACTCCTTAAATATTAATTTAAATATAAATAATCAAATCATTTGTTAAACATGGAAAACATACACTTATAGACCTTAAATTGAGTTTTAAAGGACCTTTAAAATAGTTTGAAAATAATTAGGGACTAATTTGGATTAAAACAGAAAAACTGTGAAAAATATGTAAAATTTTGGAAAGAAGGGCACACAGCGGTGAGGCCAAATTGAGTGACAAAGGCCAACCCATGTGGCACCAAACATGGCTGTGTGGCTACTCCACACACCCGTGCTCTCAAGGTCACACGACCATGTTACCAAGCTGTGTAACTCACTGCGCCCGTGTGAAACAAATCCTGCACCTAAAAATTAACATCCACACGACTGTGTGGACAGATCATGTGTGGCACACGGTCGTGCGATAACCCGTGTCCCAAACTGTGTGCAGCCTAAAAAATTCGTAAGCAAGCCAAATTTTCAACCATTTCTTAGGTACCAAGTCAAATAAATATTAACCATTTTCATGCCTTCAAAACACATTCAAAACATGCTTGAAACATACCAAAACATCCAACCTAAGTGTCTAACCATTGTGCCTTCATTGGCACCATATTTCATACACCAATCTAATTCACATTCAAGGATCTCAAGTTGTTGCCTTATACACATGCCAAACATAACAATTCATCCACTCCATTCACATTCAATTTTACCATATTTCAAACACTTCCAAGAATCATATACCAAACAACTAAAGACATACATATATGGATATATACAAGCCAAATCCAAAGATATATATACACAAATATGCTTAAACCAAGTTTAAATAACATCATTATAGCAAAAAAACTTAAATGCTCCTAGAACATGCCACTTATAACCTAAATCAAAATAATCACAACTTATACTGAATCGTTGAATGGATAGTGTGATTTTCGAAAGTAATCCAAACGACAGCTCAAATCCGACATCCAAACGACAGCTCAAATCTGACATTCTACAAAGAAGAAAAATCAAAACGAGGTAAGCTTGCATAAAGCTTAGTAGGTTCGTATTGAACATAAAATTTAACTTACCATAAAGGACTTAACCTAAATCTTTCATAATGAAAAATCATAATCAAGGCCATCATTTCATTTAATTGCCTATACATATCACAAGTCTCACAAGGTTAGTAAATTCATAAGTATAACCATATAACCTTATCAAAACATAGCATTTATAAGTAAACACAAATATAACCTCAATTCATCCATCATATGTTCATTTAATATATCACATATCATTTCAATGATCCATCTTAAAATTTTTCTCACTTACATATCAAATTTCATATAACCATCTCATATATTCATTTATACTCAATAAACCACAATTAAGGGGAAAACATTTATGAAACAAATGACTTTATTATGGCATAAAACATTACAAGTAAACATATTTAAAACTCAATTCAACCTTTTATTCGCATAATAAACTTCAAACCATTAATATAATACTCATTTAATTTGTGTACCTTTCCAGATAATTCATTGTTTAGAGGATGCTATGGTATCTTCCAACCACGATTTTACACATTTCTGAAGTGATGCCATAGTATCTTTCAACTATGGTCTTATTCATATCGGTTTTAATGTCATAGCATCTTTCAACTATGGTCTTATACATTTCCAGTATAATGTCATAGTATCTTTCAACTATGGTTTTATTCATTCCAGTTTAATACCATAGTATCTTTCAACTATGGTCTTTCTCATTTCGGGTATACTGTCATGGTATCTTTCAACCATGGTCTATCTTGTTTCTCAATCCAAAGAATTTGATGAACCAACCATATATAGATAAACATTAAATTAAAAAAAAGCAATCAAATAATTACTTTTATTAACGTACAAACTTACCTAATCAAAAACGGCTACGAACGCGACACCGATATTTACTCCGCTAACCCTCATTTTTCACGATTACTACGTGATTCATCCATTTCTTAATCTAAGTAAAATAGTTTTAATTCAATTAACCATTTAAAACAATTAAAAAATTCAATTTAGGCATATAAACCCTATTTATTATCATTTTACACAATTACCTCAACATTTTATCTTTTATGCAATTTAGTTCCTAAATCCAAAACTCACAAATTAACCAAAATTAATGAAAACTAATGCTAGCCAATTTTTCACTAGTCCCTACTAAACCCACTTTTATCAAAATTTCACTAAAATTCCATGTAGTTTTCCTATTCTAACAATTTAATCCTTAGAGCACGTTTGGTTCGCTGTATTGGATTAGAGGTGTATTGGATTGGATTAGAGGTGTATTGGATTGGATTAGAGGTGTAATAGCAAATCAACTGTTTGGTTGAATGTAATGGAATAGAGGCGTAATAGTAAAACTGTGTTTGGTTGAATGTAATAGAGGTGTAATAGCATAATGGAGAAAACTAAAATGACCAGAATACCCTTAGCATAAATTTGTTTTGGTAAATGATTATTGTTATTGTTATTTAAATTTTAATAAGAATATTTATTATCAAAAATAAATAATTTAATCATATTTAAACATAATTATTATTTAATATATTTTAATTAAAATATATAATTTAATAAAATTCTTAATAATTAGCAGAAATTTGTTTTGGTAAATTATTTTATTTAAATTTTAATAAGATTAATATCAATAATAAATAATTTAATCATATTTAAACATAATTATTATTAAATATATTTTAATTAAAATATATAATTTAATAAAATTCTTAATAATTAATATTCTTATATGAATTTACTCAAACCATAATATATGATACTGTAAAATATAAAATAACATAATTATTATTAAATATAATATAATTAAAATATATAATTTAATAAAATTCTTAATAATTAATATTCTTATATCAATTTACTCAAATCATAATATATGATTATAACTAATATGATTTAATTAAATATATGATTTAATAAAATTTAAAATTATTATAACTAATATGATTATAGTTTATGAATTTGTATAATTTAAAATAATAATTTTTACATATAATTTAATAATAATATATAATTTCATAAAATTCTTGATAATAAAAATTTGGGTATATGAATTTATACAATTTAAAATAATTAATATTAAATATAATTATATAGTGATATATAATTTCATAAAATTCTTAATAATAAAATGTTCTTATATGAATTTACTAAAATCAATATATAACTTGAGAATTATATTATGCATAAACATAATTAACTTATATTAAGAAAAGGTTAGATGAAAATGAAATTGTACATTAAAATCCATATGTTATATAGTTTTACAACATCAAAAAGTTTGAACATTGATATTTAATGGTAAGAAAGAAATCTCCTAACCCATTCCAATCGGGCAACTGAAGGTAAACTAAAGAAAACGATCATTTGAGTTGGATGGTCGGGAATTTTACTCAATGCATCATATCGTTGATCGTCGGTTAAACCTTCAATTGACCATAAGGCTGAATATAAATTTGAAGCTCTCTCTTCCATATGTTGTTCTGACTTCTGCTGAACTACCACCTCGGAGGCAAAACTCCTACTGATTTGATCGCCAACGGCCTGGATTTTCTCCCCGAACAAAGTGGCAGCCTCATTAAATGAAGAAAACACATTATCACGAGCATCAGATTTCTTCTTCCTCTTGTTTGAAGATGAGGAACCCCCTTGGTCTCGATCTCCTCGCGGATCCGTACCAGAAACATCCATGTCATCTAAAGAGACGTCAGCTTCGCAGTCATAGAATGTGTTTCTCTCTTCATTCATATCTGTAGTACGTTCATCATCAGCATGTATTTCTTCAAGAACATCAGCAGCTGTTTGAGCATCTCTCCCAGTTGCTCGATCTCTTGCGTATATGGTAGTAAGCTGGTCATAGTAAGGGAAAGTACGAAATCTGAATTGGGCGGCTTCTTTGTGACTCTAAAAAATGAGGAAATCATATTAGTCGTAAGTTTGGTAAAAATAATATAATAAAGACTTGAAATAATCTTACCTTTAAATAGGACTCCCAAACCGCATCTTCAGCAACAACGAGCTGCCTATGCTCGTCCCAACCAAAACCGCTATTGTTTTGGCCATTAAGCATGTCGTAGACGATTGACCACTCCCTTTTAAGTAACCTAATCCTTGATTCAATATTAGGTTTCGCCTTCAACATTGCATTTGGTAAAACCGTTTGTAGCATTCTTTCCAACTCGTTCAAATAACCGGCTTTGAACCCGGTATCAGCATTAAATGTTCCAACATTGTGCAGGTCCACCATGCTGGAAACTAATGCTGCATCTTCCTCGGGAACCCATTTTCTTTTGCTTCCTCGAGAAGCTTGAGCATTTGATTCTGGAACACCTGACATAATGATCTTAAGAAAAAAAAATAAATTATATTAATTACTATTTTAATATCATGATTCAAAAGGTCAACACTTTATAAAATCTAAGTAATTAAGTTGAATATCATGAATCAAAAGTTCCATAGCACAAAAAATTTAAAATTATAACACATGCTGAATTAGAAGAAATTATATTATAATTTCTGTAGTTTAGTACAATACAAAAATCAATACAAAAGTTTCACAAAAGTTTCACAAACTAATTTCTAGATGCTTGCCATTCATCGAACATTTGGTTGGCTAGTTCCATCCTCCAAGTAGCCCAAGCATCCGATGGATGAATATTTGTGATATTCGGTTCATCGTCATCCACCACATTAATTGTAGATAATCCTTCTCCCACCTCCGCTTCAATGGGATCACTACTCATATGGGTTCAAATAAAATTATGGAGCAAACAACATGCAATAATAATTCTATTGTGCACCCTTACAGGATAGAACGATGGACTCCTAAGTATTCCCCATCTAAGTTTTAATAAGCCAAAGCATCTTTCAATGACATTACGTGCTGAGGCATGTTTCATATTAAAAAACTCTTGCGGAGAACTTGGCTGATAACCCTGACGCCACTCGTTCAAATGATATCGTTGTCCTCTAAATGGTGCAAGAAATCCCTCACAATTTGTGTATCCAGCATCAACTAGATAATAACAACCTATAAAATAAGTTTCATATTAAAAAATGATTAATTCAGCACACAAAGTGTGATCTTAATAAAATTATGGAGCAAACAACATGCAATAATAATTCTATTGTGCACCCTTACAGGATAGAACGATGGACTCCTAAGTATTCCCCATCTAAGTTTTAATAAGCCAAAGCATCTTTCAATGACATTACGTGCTGAGGCATGTTTCATATTAAAAAACTCTTGCAGAGAACTTGGCTGATAACCCTGACGCCACTCGTTCAAATGATATCGTTGTCCTCTAAATGGTGCAAGAAATCCCTCACAATTTGTGTATCCAGCATCAACTAGATAATAACAACCTATAAAATAAGTTTCATATTAAAAAATGATTAATTCAGCACACAAAGTGTGATCTTAATGAATAAATCAAAGTCCTCTAACTATACACTTTACCATGAGGAACTTTTAATCCATGTCTTCTACTAATGGCATCTCGAAGAACCCGTCCATCAGCAACTGAACCTTCCCAACCAGGAAGAACATAAACAAATTGCATCTCAGGTGTACAAACACCTAGCATATTTGTTGCTATGTCACCTTTTCGCGTCCGATATCTAGGTTTATCAACTGTTGGAACCCTAATCTTGATGTGGGTTCCATCAAGAGCACCTAAGCAATTCTATATCACATGATATAAAACCTTGAGTTAGAATACTAATTTAAATCTAAATCAAGTAAATGTTGTTGAAGCTATATATAAAACTTAGTCCTATACCTTAAACCATTTCCACCTTGTGTCAGAAGAATCGGCTGTAATTGGCTCCGGGTTTTTAAATAACACATCTTGCAAGCGTATGACAGCATTTAAAACACTATGAAATGCTCTGCTAACAGTTTCCCCGGACCTTCTAAAGTGATGCTTGATAACTCGATTTTTCAGGTGATGGGAGATGATATGTAAAAACATTGCTACTTGCTCGTCAACGAGCATGAACCTTGACGACTTCAATCCCCCTATCGATTCTAACATCTCACATAATTTAAAAAAGGCAGCTCTATTCATCCTAACTTGTTCAATACAGGTCTCGTCACTAGCATATACAAGCCTATTCACATAATCCCGTTTTGCATAAAAATCTACGGTATAGGACCTAATCCTTGGTCTATGTAGGCTAAGGCTGGCACCCATTCTAAATAAGAACCAAACCGCGATTCTACAGATTTCCAACCATATTGTCACAGCAATACTAATTCTTTTACGCCTCACACTTTGTGCAATTAAAGGCAGACGAGCCATTACTGCAACATTTTAAAATTAGAACACACTATCAAAGAATTGAAGTTGCAATTACACATTATCGAATAAAAATAAACAGCACAAATTTAGAACACACGAAGCAAAAAATTATCTACTAAATGATATCGTTGCAACTTTAATTTCATTTCTTTATCAATCACCCAAATAATTATGAAAGAGTATATTTAATTACTGATGATTAGTTTAATTAAGGTTTTCTTATTTCAAAATAAGTAAAATGAAGAATGAGGATTTGGTTTAATAATGAAATTGAAGTTTTATAACTTTTATAACATTTTAAATGGTAATTTCATTTTGTAAAAATATATATAACTTTGAAGAGGACTTATTTTTTACAAGAATTGTTACTTATCTGTCTAGTATCAAGTTTAAAATACATGTTTAGCATTTTTTCATCAAAAAATTATTATTATTAAAATTTCAGAATTCTATAGAATTTATTAATTTAACAGCCAAATTTGACTTTTTAAGTAAATTTTGTATAATTTTATTTATCATATTATATATACGTTAATTTTAAAAACTTCCTTACACTTTCACAATTATAATTTATGTATTATAGGGAAATCATATTATGAATGAGGAATATTTTATGTATAATGTAATTGACTTAAAATCTAAGATAGAATTAGACAATAATAAATTTCAGTCCATTTATCCATTTTTATAATTAAGATAACATTATTTCCATTATAGGGGAAAAATAATGTTTGAATCAATTAACATTTGTTTTAAATAACATGTATTGCGTGCATAAAAGGTTAATTATAATCCATGAGCATTTAATTTCTTAAAAAACTTATATTAAATTTTAATATATTATGTATAATTGAGGTAAAATTAATTGAGGTAAAATTTGAAGGTTGGTATTTGTTAGATTATAACTAAACTCATTATAATTTGGACATTTAAATATATTGATTAGTTAATTAAAATCACCCAAATTAATTGACCTAAAATGATATCGTATAAATATATTGATTAGTTACTTAAAGCATGTTCAAAGTTTGATCATTGAAAATTTTTTTATTGATGATTAGTTTAGTTAAGGTTTTCCAATTTCAAAATAAATAAAATGAAGAATGAAGATTTAGTTTAATAATGAAATTGAAGTTTTAAAACTAGATAATAACATTTTAAATGGTAATATAATTTCATAAAAAATATATAACTTTTATCTCATTTACATGTACAAATTTATCTCATAAAAGATTTGTAGGCATAATGCTCTTTAAACAAAATGTTACCTAATAGTAAAAACATATAACTTGGCTGATAAATTCAAAAAGAACAATGGTCATGCAGCAATAACCATAACCATACAAACAAAAGCTTTAATGAGCATTACAAACATACAAACAAAACCATATTCATTTGGGAAACAACAGAACCTACTACATCAATACTAACCTGTAATGCTCAAATCTGGGACGACTGCGATGTGGAAGTGTTGGAAAAATGTTACCTGTAATGAGAAAAGTGCTCGGATCAACCTTTTTTTTTTTGGGGAAAATATTTACAATTGAGGTAAAATATAGTATATCAAAGCACAGAACAACCATACACCAATCATCATCCATGAGCCATATTTTAAATATGATATCGATCAAAACAGTATCTAGATAGTTTATTAAATCCCCTTGCCTACCAATCATCAATACTTACAATTATGCAACAATCACCTTTTAAGTACTTAAATGGACCGTTAACTTTCTAGAGTAGTCTTACCTTCTGCTCTATTCCAGGAACTTTGAGAACTTTATTATTAACCTCTCTCTTACTGCAAAAACATAAGAAAAATAAAACATTTAGCCACTGGTTATAGGCTTATAGCAGATACTGATAAGCAGGAACACAAAAAGAGGGAACTATGAAACTATTAAGTCCAATTGCATAGCTTTCAAAGGATTCACTGGATTTTCTTTGTTCTGTATGATACCAGGCGACAAACCATTAAACCCAATTCCAAGTTCAATAACCTACACTGAACTGCCTCCTCATTTCCCTCATTATTTGTAATTAGTTCTCACCTCCCTTTTTTTCCTAATAAAAGGCCGAACCAGCAAGTGCCCTCTTTTCATTACAATATGAGAAGACTAGATAATAATTTTTCTTTTGTTTTTCAAGAATGCTGGAAGCAGTCATGGCACAACCATAAAACCAACCATATTAAGTAAATTCAGTGCCTAACATCCTACATGTAGTAAGTTGCACTCTGTTAATACATAACAAACCACTGGCCTCTAATTCCCCCACATTCATCCCCATTAGTAAACAACACAATGCAGGCATATGTATCATCAACCGAGCAAAAAGATTCAAACTAACTACAAAAGTGATTTGATGCTCATAATTTATCCATCAAACCTAATTTCAAAAGGAGACAACAACAATTGATAAGCTAATTTAGCCAATGATTTCGCTGAAGAATGTAGGAGAAACATCATTTGCTTTAGATATGCAATCATCAAACATTACCTTTTTATCATGATCCAATGCCAAGGCCTCATTATCATAACTTTTTGATCAGTGAACACACAAAAACTTCATTTCAATCAAAATCACTTCAATGTATTACTATTATTTTGGATTATGCAAATACTCAAAAATACATGTCATTTCACATTATACCAAAGTTTTGAGTACCTGAGAATCTTCCCAGTTTGTTCATATATCAGACTATGACCCCTTTTTTTATAAAAAAATAAATAATTTCAGATAGATAATTGACAAAGCAGAGAAAGTCTAACATGAGGGACAAGAACCTGTTAGATTAGCCAAGGTGACTGCCTGGCACCCACACAAAGAGCTTCTGGTTCTTTTCCATGGTTCATACAGAGATTTTGAACCTCTTTGAAAGATGCAGGCAAGTCATCATTGGCTACCAAACACGACTCTTTTCATCATGTAAGACCTCTCTCCTTTTCAGTTTTTATGCACACCAATGGTGAACACAATTCTTGGTATTTATATATTTTTAAAAGCAAACTCTAGTTGACATTGTTAATGGCTATGTCACTGTCCAGTAAAATGGAATATATTCTGGTAGTCTTGAATGGAGAATTCTTGCACAAGGAAAATGTTCTTTTGATGAATTTTATTAATAAAAATAGGATCAAACATCTATGATATCAAATGAAAAGCCACATCTTTTGATGAAATCATTGACTCTTTTTTTTCTGTTAATTGGTGACAGAAAATAGGGGTTGATAGTGGACAAGTTGAGCAATCATCAATTAGCTTTACAAAATGAAAATCCCAGACCAATATCTCTGCCTTTCCATTTTTGGTCTACCCTTTTAATTGAATCCCTATTGGAATATATTCTTCTTTCTTTTTAAGTAAAGTTGAAAATTATGCAGAGGCAACAATGGAAGTAAAAGAGAAAATTGCAGATTACAAATGTTCAGTTGCCATCTTTTTTCTTTCTTTGGTCTAATATTCGTTTTATGCTTCGTTCTTTTTCTAATATAACCTCGTTCGATAACTAAAACTACTGAAGAATAAAAGATTCATAACCATGAAATCAGCATTAAACTACTGAAGAGTAAAAAACCACAAGCGCAATTATACAATAATTCCAATGAAAGCAGCTTTAAAAGCAGTGCATCCATATACACAATAATCTCGATGAAATAAGCAACAATGAATAAAATAAAATAGCAATTTCAGCAGAAATTAACTTGTAGGAACTAAAACAGGTAACACTTAGGTGACGATTAAGCTTAAAAAAGTAAAGAGAAAAGCATGCAGAGGGGTTATCTATAATTGGGAAAAACATTGAGATACATGTACTACAATTGGCAGATTATTTTAGGTCAGAATTAAAACTCACCTGATATTGGATGCTACGTGATGACCCGAAAAACGCTTCACTCTTTTTTCAATGGATTAAGCTATCAGGAATTTCCAATTTTGTGAATATAATGAAGAGAAAAAGAGAGAGTTTTGGTGTGCGGCGCAGATAGGGTTGGGAGGAAATGGGGAAGGAAAATTAGACGCCGAGACGAGAAGAAACGATGACGACAGAATAATCAACGGAAGCAGTGGGAAATGGGAGGAGAAAATGATTAAGACGGGAGAGGAGAGGGTCGGGTAGGGAGGGAGGGTAAAACAGGGAGATGGGGAGGGAGGCCGGAAGTAATAGCTAATACAGCGAAAAGGGAAGGGATTGGAAAACACGGGAATTTGGGGATTAGGGGCGTAACCGATTACGCGCGTAATACCTATTACAGCGAACCAAACGCCGGAATAGGGGCGTAATGTAATACGCACGTAATCGGGGCGTAATGGATTGGGTAATACGGCGAACCAAACACGTCCTTAAACTTTAAAATTACTAAAAATCATTTAACAAACTATTTATATTTAGCTATTAAACTCAAGAATTTAAAAATAAAGTTCACAAACACCTAAAAATTATTCATGTTAAATCCCTAAACTTTTAATAATTTTACAAATTGACCCTCGGATTAGCTAGATTAAGCAAAAACGATTACAAAAACATAAAAATCATTAAAACAGGCCTCAAAATCTCATACATGCATTGAAGGAAACTTGGCAGAATCTCCCTTGCCCAAAAATGGTGTTTTTCTCGGTTGGAGAAGAAGAACATAAAGAAAAAATCTATTTTGCTTTGTTTATTTTATTTTAACTTAACTTAACTTAACTTAACTTTTATTTTAATTTAATTTAATTAAAACACATAATTTTATTCAATAACAAGCACTATGGTATATTTGCCGCATAAACTTTTGTACCTTTCTCAAATTTATCAATTAATTAATAGAAATTAATTTTTTGTAGCTTTTACGACTTAGTCTTTTTTATTTAATTAACTATTTAAACGTTAAAATTTCTTAACCAAATGTCAATACACTTATATAATCATTCCGTAAATATTTAATTAAAATATTTACGGACTCGGTTTATAGAAATGAGGTTTTAATACCTCATCTTTTAAAACCACTTGACTTAAGGAATTAACCACTTGAGCATGACTATACGGTCAATTAACGAAATTTATTAAATCAAAATTTCAATAATATTATACTTGACTTATAAATATTAATTAATAATATTTACAAATTCACTCGTTGGATTTGTGGTCCCGAAACCAGTGTTTCTGACACTATTGAAAATCGAATTGTTATAGGAGTAGTGTTAGATGTAGATGAAGAGCTAAATCAGGAACTAAGTAAAGGCGTGGAGGAGCCGACACACCTTTCCGACTATTGTTGAAGAGGAGTCAACTGACGAACCTAACAAGCATATCTACTTTCAGTTCGAAATGGGAAGTGAAGCCCGAGTATCTACAACTTATTGCTACATCGAGTTTGTGATGCCCAAGGCTATAGTGCCTCAAAATGAGCTTTGGATTTGGTTAGTCTTTGGAAGAAAGTGGCTCATGATGTGGCTATCTTGACGATCGAAGATAAGATGAAAGCAATGTCTTCGATCGAAGAAGGAGGTCGTTGTCTCGACAATAAAGAAAAAATACCTATTAAGGACAATGTGCAACTTAAGTGTGGGGATGTACATAGATGTTATATTTGTGTGTTTTGTTTGCATATTTTCTATTTTTACACAGTTTTTAAAAAAATCAAATTTTTTCAAAAATATTTTCCTTGTTTTCATTTGATTTTGTTGTTTTTGCATGGTGCTTGGACAATAATTGGGCAATAGGCCATGGGTCGTAAATATTGAATAAGTATGCTGAATTGTCAATCATGTAAATTTTGAATGATACTAGAAAATTCGATGTTCTTAATTGTAGACTAATTAGTACGATTAGTTAATTTGTATAATAGATTAGAGGCAATAACCTTAAATGAAATTGTACAAAATGTGTCGTAGGATGACTGAAGTGTGCGGATCCTTATAGATAAATAAATGAATTGTTAATTTTTCATTTTAATAAATGTATGCATGATTGAAAATTTTTTTTATGAATAATTCGGGAAAGACCTCAGGCATTATTTGATTTAGCCTAGAGCCCAGAAGCTTTATCTTCTACTATATACCATTAGTCCCCTTATTTTGAGCCTCAAGTATCCTTTTCTTGTTTAGCCTTATTCTTGAAGCCTTAAACCTAAATGATTCAAGAACTCAACCATTCTTTGTCTCGATTTTGAAAGTGCACTATGTAATAGACATCGGGCTATGGACATTGAGGGTTAGGTAGAGACTTATGGTGGCTTCTTATGCGAAAAAAGAAAAGAAGAGACTACATGATATAGTACAGATAGAACCTTGCTAAGTGAGTTAAACAAAAAAAATACAAAAATAGATATTTTGAGTGAATAAAAGCAAGGTGAGGGTTAAAAGCAATGTGAGTGGAAAAGTGCAAAAAGTAGAAAGAGCTTTAAAAATCAAATTCAAGCTCAGAAAGAAAATCTTTGAAGTCATAATGTATTAACACTCACTAGTTTTGTATGTGTCGGTATTGCGTAGTATCTTCTAAAATTTTGGAAAGTAGACGAAGGAATGAGAAATAAGGAGGTGAACTTATGAATAATTTGGGGGCAATTGGGAAACAATGTCATGTGCTTAACCATTTCTAGTGTTTAAAATTGTTTTAAGCTATTTGTAGTTTCAACTCCGAACCATCTTAAGCATTAGAATGTTACAAGCCTAAAAGACGTTTGGGACCCAAATAATTCACTAACACACTAATTCTTGAATTGATTGCATTTTTCAGGATGAACATGACCAATTCATTTTTTATATTTATGAGCTATCCATGTAATTCATTTTGATGCACAACACTTGTACATACATTTGTTTTAATTTCCTCTATATTTATTAGAATTTTAACTTATTGAACTAATTGTGTTTGCCTTAAGAATACTTGAGTTAACTAGATATCACTCTTAAGTTGCATGTAAGGCAGTTCTCATACAAGTTCGATGTTTTAGCGCTATGTGACCTAATTGTCAGATTTAGTCCAAGGTTTTTTTTTTTGCATGTTTTGTGTGTTTGCTTGAGGACAAGAAAATAGTTAAGTTTGTGAGAGTTTGATCTACTGCAAATTGATACATCAAATTAGGCTCTCCATTACACTTAAGGAGCTTATTCTCAAGCAATTTAAGTGACTTTTATTTGTTTTTGTCAATTTTTTATTTTGTCAATAATAAATTGTTTTCATTAGTTTTAAGCCATTTTTGAGACCCAAATTGGCCAATCATTCCATAGGAAACCTAACAAGTTGATTGAGTGTTGTAAGGATTCGAAGGTGGCTCGAACGTGAAGAAAACATTACCTAGAAGGGGGTATAGCGATATCAAAGCATGGAAGCCGTGATACCCCTGACAGTGCTGAAATGAAGAGAATAAAAGTCATCTATAATGGTATTGAGATACCAGACCATGGGTATCGTGATACCGAGACCCTCAAGACTCCCAATCTCAATACTGTTGTGGGTAACGTGATACCCTATCCTAGGTATTGTGATACCTAAGCCTAACAAGTGAAAAAAATTGCAATGGCAATTTTGTGTCCAAACAAACTTATGTCTTCTTTTTAATTAAGGGCAAAATGGTCAATGTTAAGTTAAATGTTAGTAGGCTATAAATATAACTTTATAAGCCTTTCATAGGTTAAATGTTAGTAGGCTATAAATATAACTTTATAAGCCTTTCATTTCAGATTTTTGGTGGTTGAATAGTTTCTTTAGGGTTTATAGTTTTTAGGTTAGGTTTTCTTTCTCTTTTCCTTCTCTTTTTTTTCTTTTCATTTTTAGTTTAGGTTTTCTCTTTTCTTTTTAGAGTAAATTTTATTCTTGTAGTTTTCTTTCTTCTTTCTTGTAAAAGACTTTGTAAATGAATATGGATGAAGCTTTTGGGTGCCATTGGTTTCACATCTAAATGAGCATTTCTTACCATTATCTCTATATTGTGCTTATTACTGTTCGATGAAATATTTATTTGGATGTTAAGCTTTATCATGTGCTAAATTGTTAGATGGTTGGTTGATTGGTTGTTTGTTTGTTTGCTTAAGTGAATGTCTGTTCTTGATTAATTGGTTGTTCGATTATATCAAAATAATTAATATGCTAGAATTGACGCATCTAGCGGAAAACCTAGATAAACGAGACCTAGAGGTGAGTTTATCCTTAGATAGTTGAATATGATTATACTGAGTAGTGAGACCGAAAGGTAATCTATATGCCTAGATGAGATCAAGAGGTGATCTTAGGTGAAAACTTTTAGTCTAAGATGAGACCGAGAGAAGATTTCTAACTAAGAGTGGGAACCAATATAATAAGTATAGGTTCATTAGTTTAATTAGCACTCAACTAATCAATTGACCATCGTTTAATCATTTACATTATCTAGAACATTAGGAAGAAAGCTTACTTTAGTTAGTTTTATTAATAGTTTAATTTTAGTTTATAAATAATTATATTTGGACTTGCACTAATAAATTTCGACTCAATTAGATTAGTAATTTCTTGACTTGTAATTAACTTGATAAACACATTTACCCACTTGGCAATCCTTTGAGTCAACCCATTGGAATACTTTGTGTACCATCGGAACTATAAATATTACAATTGACATTGTTCACTTGCAGTTAAAACCCGTTCTTTAATTTTTTTTTTATAAAATCGTTTGTTTTTCTGCGCAAAAGCACGTGCGGGTCAACTACCTAGCACCTTTGATTTCTCCTAGAGCCATAAAACAATAACAAAAAATGTCCAAGGAAAAATCAATAGCAACAAACATCTGACAATGTTGTTCAATGCCAACTCTATGACCATCCTAGACATATAGCCAAAGTCTGCAAGCCTCAATATTATCATCACTTTCATGCATGTGCTAACTTTTTTGGATATATGCACTATGATCCTTGGGTTATCGAATCAATAGCAAGTCACCACATAATCAATAAGGCTTAAAATTGGACCATTCCTCAAGACTAATATGGTTCAGAAGGATCTCAATGGGTAATGGTAATACAATACCAATTTCTCAAACTGGTATTACTCATTTATGTGCATCAAATCACAACTTATGTTAACAAATACTTTGTGTGCACTAGACATCAAACAAAATCTTATATATATTTTTAAGTTCTGCTAAGATAGCAACACTTCTGTTGAATTCTTTTTTTTCATTTTTCTTGTCAATGATCTAAATATGGGGGTGCCTCTAGTGTGCTGGTTGAATAAACGCGAGTTGTATGAATGGCCACAAGGCAACACACATATATCAAAACCTCAATCTCTTTGGTCGTTCTTAGTCGCTCGCTTAATTTATGGCATCGACTATTAGGTTATTTGAATTATTGTGTTTTACATAAGTTTTTAAATAAATTTTCAAATCCATTTTTTAATTCTATAAATCTTATTCCTTTTAATTATTGTGCTTCTAATTAAATGCATTGACTACCTTTTTCAAAAAAAAACTCATTGACGAATCGTCAACCACTACAAATCATTTACAGTGACTAATGGGGTTCGTCTCCCATTGTGTCCATTGATCAGAAGCGCTACTATATTCTTTTTGTCGATTAGTTTTCAAAACATATGTGGTTATATACATTGAAAACTAAAATTGAAGTTCAAGATATTTTTAAAATTGTACATCCTTTACTTTAACGACATTTTAATAATAAATTTCTTTCAATTTTCATAGATGGTGGTGATGAATTTCAAGGTCTATCCAATTATAAAAGAACATGAAATTGAACATTTGGTGTCACCCCATTATACACCTCAACATGTTGCACTGGTTGAACAACAACACAAACATGTTGTCAAAACCACTAAAACCTTAATGTATCAAGCCTCAAAACCTTCACATTTTTGGAGTTTATTTATCAACAAGAGGTTCATCTTATTAATAAATTACCCACACCTATCTTACAAGATCAATGCCCTCATAAAATACTACTCAAAGAACCCTTTACATTTAAGAACATAAAAAACATTTGGTTATTTATGCTACCTATGGATCTGACCTACACCAAAAATTAACTTGAGCATGATCTATATGTGTCTAGTTGGGCTTTTATAAAAAATATTACTACCCCTAATGTTTTGACCCAATTTCTTTCAAACTTTATTTATGACATGATGCTACATTTTTTAAAAATAATTTTTCATTCGGAAATAAATTTTCTCACTTGAAATTCAATTTTCAAATAAAGTTTTAGGATCTCGCTGACAATGACAGACAGGAAAACCAATTCTTTGACAATCAAAACTTGAATCTCGAGCTTCCAAATCCCATTGTGTCGTTGCTATTGGAAAAATCCCAGTTTGAAAATGATTTTCATGCACAGCAGAAAATTAAAAATTTGAAAACCGACCCGGTTGTTATATTTGTAGCAATGAATATTAACCGAATTCATACCTTTATTTTTGGCTTAGCAGAAGTTCGTTGTTCTCAGATTTCAACCAAATGATCTTTTCTGCTATTCTCATACCACAAACTGTTTCAAGTGTGGGCTCGAACCAATCGAATCAAAACACAAAACTAGAAAAAGTTCTCTCTTTTTGGGGTGAAAATGAAAATTCTCTCTTCTTAATAGAAACCGGTGGAATTGTTATTTCGAAAATATATATGTAATAGTTGAGAATAAATTCTCTCTATTTTTCGACAGAATAACAATCTCTCAAAGTTGTGTTAATAGCTCTGTCGGCGCCATCTATTTATAGTGGTTTATTTCAAATAGAAAAACAACATCCTACTTAGAATAGGACTAGGGTGGATGGCACACCCTCGTATTCTAACTAGGGTTGTCGCCCCCTTCATGTCCATGAGGGGTTTTTGAACCTCCCTCACATTGGGTCCAATTATGAGTACTTCTTGAGCCATTTTGACCCAGTACTCTATAATGTGATCCAACCCGATTCAGTTTTTCTATTTCTCAAAATAAACTTTAATATTTATATATAAACAATTTTCTCATCCCTATTTTACCTTCAGCAAATTTTTAACAGTTTTACCCCTAATAAAATTTTGATGATTTTTCCCTTAGTAAAATTTCGAGAAAATATGTTCAATATTTCACAACTCAACATGTTCACTATGAACGAATGGTTTATTTTCATTTTCGGGCTTAAAAACAGTCCAAAAACATAAACTCATTCTTCCGATCATTATTTAAGTAATCCATATAGTATTGAAAATGAATCATTTTCATTTTCATTTTTATTTCAATTTCCCTTTTCGGAAACCTACATTCATTCCCAAATTATTCCATTTCTCTGTTTCGGATAAAACCAAATGTTTCTCATTTCTCTTTTCCTATTCATTACGTTCATTTCTATTCAAACACACAATTCATTTCTAGTTTTAACGAGCTAGCGAAGCGAGTGATTTGGACATATGTAGTTGAGGCTCAAATGATTTATAATTAAGTTTCAAAATTTCACCTATTAATTATAAACTCATTTAGTCACGAAGCCATTCCAGTATAGTATTGTGACTGAGCTCTCCCCAACGATATACCATTACGAAAGTAACTACTAGGTGCTCATCCAATGACCTTGTCATAAATGTGTTACCCTCATAGGATATTCTTGATCTCTTTAGGATAATATTCATTCTCCCAATATGATCCTAGTTTATTTCATGGTAACCATTACATCTTCTTTCATGAAAAGTCAATCACTATCAAATAATGATCAAGTCATCCATCACAAAGAAGACGGCCAATGGCCACGTTTAATTTTCATCAACCATGTAATGCCAATGAGAGGATATCATTTACCTATGTTTTGGGCTATGAATTCCAATGTTGTGAATGACGTTATATACTACAGAAGTCGTACACCCAATGCACTAGCTTTTGGTTTCTTATCTATTTAAACTTAGGTTTTTATTTACATCAAAGTGTACGAGTCACGCATACATAGTTCGCCATCCACTCAGGATTTAAGTATGTCGCACTATGAACGTCACAAGTAAATAAATTCATAAATGGATTCAGGATCTATTCTGCTTGGGTCATGCCTGATGTACTATCAGTCCAGTCAGTCACATCTATGTCTCTATCTTCTGAGAATCAGTCGCTCCAATGCCTAAGACAAGGCATCTTCCCAATTGGACTTGATAGACGACATATTAGTCTTTTAATTGGTTTGCTCATTTCCGATTAGACTAAGGACATGCTTAGGTTCGTCTACTAATACAAGTTGTCTTTCCGTACTACGATTCGACCATATAATACCGCTTAGTATTAGTTAAACATTTAGACAACCAATGAGCAACATTTGCTTCCATTTTACTTTGCATGCAAAAACTATGTAAGAACAATTATACAAAGTATATTAATGTAATCAATGAATTTGTTTTATTAATCAATCTGTTCAAAAAAAATTACAAATTTACAAATGAATATACTACACTCAAAGTACCAAATCTAACAATTGCCTTATCAACCACTCTCACCTCTTCGTTTGCTATTGCTCTTGATGAGATAAATTGGATCACCCATCTTCTTCGAGAACTTTGCTTTCCTCTTCGTTTTTTTCCTCGAATTCTTTGTGATAGTACTAGCACTACATATTGCCAAGTTGATGAAACGTATTGCCATTGATTTTTATTTTATGCGTTATCAAGTGCAAAACATAAAGATTGAGGTCAAACATCTTTATTTCGCAGATCAAGTAGCTGATATAGTCACCAAACCACTGTAGTGTACTACATTTGATCATTTATTTCCCAGGTTGGCTATTGTTGAGACCACACCTTAATAAAATTTGCAATTAATAATATTAATGAATTCTCTTATCTCTTATTCTTTCTAATAATTTATTTTTTTTATAATCACGAGCATTCTTATTTATTTTAAATTGAGTGTTGCCATACTCAAATAAAATCTTTCTAACAATGTTGAATAAAATGAGTGCTAACAATTTATTTAATTATGATCGAATTATTTTTGAATTAAAATTGTAAATAATTTTATATTAAGATATTACTTTTACTACTTTTTTAGAATTAAAATTTATTATTTATATAATAATATTTGCTTGATTTGACGTAAAAATTTGTTTTTGTTTATAAAGAGTTTTTATTAAATTTCAAAAATATTAATGGCTGATAAATAAATATAATGAATGTGTATTTTGGAACAGAAATCCGTAAAATGCAGTTGCCGTCAGAGCGAGTGGGCGGTTAATTTGTTGCAAATGTATGGACAGATCTAAACAGGGGGGCCCACATGTTTGCCCCCACTAGGGTAACAGGCACCGTCAGATCCGGCGATATGCATCCAAGCCACACGTTAATTTATAAAGAAATAATAAATCTCCCCCTGTTAGGGTTAATGGGATCAAAACGAAACAAACGTAGTCAGCTTTTTAATTTATAACATAAAAAATAAGTTGGAATAATAAAAGAAATAGTAAAAAGCTAGGATTCAGTAAATCTTAATGAGCCTCCCTCAATCCCTCCCAATATTCTTCTTGGGATTGGTGGTAAAAAAAGAAAAAGACGCCCTCGCTTCTGCTATAAATACCCTATCTTCTCTCATCCCTTTACATCCTATTATCTCCCCCTTTTCTTCTTTCTCTTACCTTTTTTTTCTCTTCGTTTAGACAGACATGGCTGTCTTTGGAGCTTTTAGGGTTTTATCATTATAATGGCTGACGACCATTAAAGATAAACAAAGGAACATGGCCCTCTTTGTATTCTTCCACAGCTTTCTTGAACTGCAACTTCGTCTTACTTTCCTTGTTATTTTGTGTTGCTTATATAGGCGGTATATGGGTATGTATGTATGTCGTTGCGGTTCAATAAAGCTGTGGGAAGATACGGACAGGGTCAAAGAGAAATTTTCAAGATCCATCTGTTCTGGGATTTGAAAATGCTACTCTGTGTGCTTGATTATTTGTTTTTCTGATTTCATCTTACCCTCTCTCTCTCTCTCTCTCTCTCTCTCTCTCTCTCTCTCTTTTGTCTTTCTAATCCACTTTAAGAGTTTTTGATGCACTGAGTTTAAGTTTTTCTTTGACATGATTTGCCTGTGAAAGGGAGATAAATTATTTCCTTTCTTTATTTATTTAAATAACAAAGATTTTTCTTAACCCTAAATGGCTTTTTTTTTTTGCATTTTTGTTCTCTCAATGATATAGAGAGATGTTCAAGCTTGAATTATCATTGGATGTATCTTGATTATTTTCTAATTATAAGCACAACCATTATTTCATAACCCTTTTCTGTATCTGGTCTATCTTTCTCGTGGTTGCAGGCTTCCATTGCTATAATTCTGCTGCAAACTGCTTCTTTTATCCTCAAAGAATATTTAAAAAAAAAAAAAGTTACTCCAAATTTGCAGTAACACTGTAAGAGGGGAGAGAGAGAGAGAGAGACAGAAAGTGGATGATATAACTGTTGTTTTGGTACTTGGAATTTTCTATAGGTATAGATTCTTGTCTTTGCTGAATTTTTATGAGACTTTGTTTTGGATCCTTTTATCTTAATTGTTTTGACTTTGTTTTATTGTAGTAAAGTGTGCCCCCCCATTTGTAGGTTCCAGGCTTCTGGTCTTGAGGTTCAAAAAGCTCTTACTTGATATTTGTAGATAAAATTCCAGCAGATATCAGCACTTATACTTCCATTGGTAAAATGTTAACTTCAGTCATTTTTATACATTTCCTAACCCCACCCAAATATTCCATTGCTTTCAATATTTTTCTTTTTTCTTTTTAATTATAATAGGGTTACTACGGACTTATGAAGCATTAAAGTTCCAGACTATACAAGGACCACTGGAATTAGGCTTTAACCTACCCTCCCTTATTTGATATCCTCACCAGTTGATCAAGTTTAGTTTGAACCATGCTTAAATTTCACTCAATTGGATTTGAATGTGAAGTTGAGTAGGTAAATGAAGCTTTTATCAAAATAGAATCGGTATAACATAAGATACCTGGATGGTTCATGTTAAGAGTGCTTTCTTTACATTTCATTAAGATTAGGGTTTCTCTTTCTCTTAACATATACACACACGCGCACATAGGCACATATGCCTTTTTCCAACAATTCCTAAGGAAAGTGCTTTTAGATTATGCCAAAATTTATTGTCTTGTACCAATGGTATTGAGACCGTTTCAACATCAGATCTGAATGTTCGTGCCTACCTTGCTTAGGTAGTAGACTAGTAGAAATATGGAGTGTTTTTTTAATATGCAAGTGGATCTACCTAGACAAACTAGATAAGTGTATATATTAAGGCAGGGACAGATTATAGGACAAATATTCGTAGCCATAAAACAAATCCGATAAGGAAGTACAATATGCAGCTTAACAAACAGTTCTTATGTGTATATGTGTGTCTATATATCTAACTTTTGCTGTATTGGGAGATGTTCACTAGAAAATTGAATTCATGGTTTTAAGGCCAACTCTTTTGTTCGTTTATGAAGCTGCATAGATCATTTGATCTAACTACTTTAATTATTTGATCCATTCATTCATATATTGTATTAATGCAGCCAACTAATCTAGCTCATATATATATATACCATTGGTCCTTTTTGGGTATTTATAAATTATATGGATTTAATTGATATACTACGTGTTATAGCCATTTGCTTTTTGGAAGGGAAAATAGACCAGAGCTGAAAAGCTGTGACTGCCTTGTGTTTTGTGAATGTCTACTTGAATCTCGGTAATCTTAAGAGCTACTACTGTAACCGTGTTGCAACATTCTGTCTCACAGCCTCTATTAAATAATACTAATTAATCTCAAACTCTTCCACTTCAAAGAACAAGATAATTGGATGCCACCTCTTTAAAGGTAGTTCTATAAACCAAGAGAATTAAACCGGTGCTTTGAAGTAATTTCCTTTACGCATGTGCACACATGCAGCATTTTCTTCTACATTACTAGTGTCTGTGTATAGGGCTGTAAATTATGAACAATTAGATTTTTATTCGTTTATGTTCAATAAGATTTTGAAGCTTGTTTATTAAACGAACACAAAAAAACCTTAAAATATTGTCATACACAATCGATAATATTTTGCAGCCAAAAAACAAGATTGAAGGGTTAGAGATACTGTCATAATTGTTAGAAATCAAACCCACTCCAAGCATAATCTAGAAGCATGAGACGTGGAGCAATTTTGTGCCATGCAAAGTGCTGAAATTTTAGCCATACAAAGTGCTCCATTATTGAGATGTTTTGTGGCTGGAAATTAAGTGGATTAATAGCCACATTTGTTGTCACTTTATCAGCCTATAAATAGAGGCTTGAACTTGTGTTGTAATGAAGAAAAATGAGAAGAAAAAAAGAAATAAGAGAAGCAACGTGAGTGAGAGTGAGAAGGTTAGCAAACCTTGAGTGAGTTAAAATCTAGCAGCAGCTAGACTATCTAGTCATTAAGAAAATATTTGTAATCTTCGTATTGTAATATATTAAGTGTGTAATAAAAAGTAAATTTTCGGCCCATCACGTTTCCAACAAGTGGCATCAGAGCTACGGTTCGGAGCTTGGTTCGGAGTTCGGTTCGTGTCCAGTTCGGAGTACCTTTGGTGTTCATCTAACAAGTCGATATGGGCGACGTAATTCAGCTACAAGTTCCACAATTGACGAAGACAAATTATGGAAATTGGAGCATTCGAATGAAGGCTTTGCTCGGTTCGCAAGATTGTTGGGAGATCGTTGAAAAAGGATACATCGAGCCCGGAGATGCCGCTGCAGAAGCAGCTTTATCAAATGACGCTAAGAAGGCGTTACGAGAAGCACGAAAGAAGGATCAAAAGGCCTTGAATAGTATCTTTCAAGGTATGGATGAATCAACCTTCGAGAAAATATCAGATGTGAAGAACGCGAAGAATGCATGGGAGATTTTGCAAAAATCATTTCAAGGTGTAGAAAAAGCTAAAAAGGTACGCCTTCAGTCACTTAGAGCTGAATTTGAAATGTTAAAAATGAAGAGCTCCGAGAATATCGATGACTATGCCAATCGTGTAAAATCGGTGGTAAATGAAATGAAACGAAATGGAGAAACTCTTGACGAGGTAAGAGTGATGGAGAAAATTCTACGGTCACTCACACGCAAATTCGAGTACGTAGTCGTTGCCATCGAAGAATCAAAAGATTTGTCAAAGATGTCGCTCGAAGAACTTGTGGGTTCTCTGCAAGCCCATGAGCAAAAGATGAAGCTAAATGAAGATAGTGAAAATCTTGATCAAGCCTTGCATAGCAAGTTGTCCGTCGACGACGGAGAAACAAGTAATAACTTTAACCAAGGAAGAGGAAACCGCAGAGGATACCGTGGAGGCTACCGTGGTGGAAACAGAGGAGGAAGAGGATCACGAGGACGTGGAAATTAATCATATGGGAGATATCAAGAAAATAAAGATTATCAAACATCCAACCGTGGACGTGGATCTAGAGGTCGTGGCCGAGGCAGATTTCAAGAAAATAAATCTCAGGTACAATGCTACAACTGTAACAAGTATGGACATTTCAGTTACGAGTGCAGATCAACACACAAAGTGGATGAAAGAAACCATGTAGCAGTCGCAGCAGAAGGCAACGAAAAAGTGGAATCAAATGTCTTTCTCACTTACGGAGAAAATGAAGATCGCAAGAGAAGTGTGTGGTATCTCGACAACGGTGCAAGCAACCACATGTGTGGAAGAAAGGAGCTATTCACAGAATTAGATGAAACAGTTCATGGACAAATAACTTTTGGAGACAACTCACATGCAGAAATCAAAGGAAAGGCAAGGTTGTTATAACACAAAGGAATGGAGAGAAGAAGTACATCTCAGACGTTTACTACGTACCAGCTTTGAAGAGCAACCTGATCAGTCTTGGTCAACTCCTAGAAAAGGATATGAAGTTCATATGAAAGACCGCTCACTCGCCATCAGGAACAAAGTGGAGAATTAGTTGTTCGAGTTGATATGACGCGAAATCGTCTTTTCACCCTCGACATCGAGTCTGGAGAAGTAAAATGCATGAAGACGGATCTGAAGAATGAATCATGGTTGTGGCACTTAAGGTACGGACATCTCGGATTTTCTGGCTTGAAGCTGTTGTCGAAGACAAATATGGTGAATGGATTACCAAGTATTAATCATCCAGATCAACTGTGTGAAGCCTGTGTCAAAGGAAAGCAGCATAGGCAGAAATTTGAAGTAGGAAAATCTCGAAGAGCTAGAAGACCATTGGAAATTGTACACACCGACATATCTGGTCCGTACGACATTGAATCACTCGGTGGAAACAGGTACTACCTAACTTTTATTGATGATTATAGCAGAAAATGTTGGGTTTATTTTCTCAAAGCAAAATCGGAAGCCCTAGAAAAATTCAAGGAGTTCAAAGCAATGGTGGAAAAACAGAGTGGTCGATATTTGAAGATACTCAGATCCGATAGAGGAGGCGAGTATACTGCAAAGCTTTATGAAAGTTTCTGCAAGGATCATGGAATCATTCATCAGTTAACAGCCAGACGCACTCCACAACAAAACGGAGTTGCAGAAAGGAAGAATCGGACAATTCTGGATATGGCAAGAAGCATGATAAAAGGTAAACATCTTCCGAGAACTTTCTGGGCTGAAGCCGTTGAATGCGCAGTTTATCTGTTGAATCAATGTCCAACAAAAAGTGTAAGACACAAGACACCAGAAGAAGCATGGAGCGGTCACAAGCCAAGAGTTGGACACCTCAAAATTTTTGGATGCATTGCATATGCACACGTTCCTGAGCAACAGAGGAAAAAGCTTGACGATAGAGGAGAGAAGTGTATCTTTATAGGCTATGACAAAAGAAGTAAGGCCTACAGACTTTATAATCCTCTTACTAAGAAATTGATTATCTCAAGAGATGTCGAGTTCGATGAAGCGGATTACTGGAGATGGAGTGAAGAAGAAAAGAAAGTGGAAGGATTATTTTCAACGAAGACGACAATGATGTCATCAACCAAGAAGAACAAGGCGATGATCAAAGTCCTGGTACAACAGCCCCTTCGTCACCAACCAGCAGCAGCGGAAGCAGCAGCTCAGATGAAGCACCCACAAGAACACGGAGTCTCAACGACATCTACAATTCTACGGAACCTGTAGAGACGCAGTTCGATTATTCACTATTCTGTCTAATGACAGAATGTGATCCAGTGACATACGAAGAAGCAATTGAAGACAATAAATGGAAGAAGGCCATGGACGAGGAGATTGCTGCAATAAGAAGGAATGACACGTGGGAGCTAACAAGTCTGCCAGAAGGACATAGCCCGATTGGTGTCAAGTGGGTGTACAAGACGAAGACCAACAAAGAAGGAAAAGTAGAGAAATACAAGGCAAGACTAGTCGCCAAAGGCTACAAGCAAAGACAATGAGTGGACTATGATGAAATATTGCTCCAGTCGCAAGAATAGACACAATTAGGCTTCTCATAGCGGTCGCAGCACAATACAAATGGAAAATCTATCAGATGGACGTCAAGTCTGCATTCCTGAATGGCTACTTGGAGGAGGAAGTCTACATAGAACAACCACCTGGATATAGCATACAAGGAAAGAAGGACAAAGTCTACCGATTGAAGAAAGCTTTGTATGGATTGAAGCAATCCCCAAGAGTATGGAACACAAGGATCGACGAGTACTTCCGAAGAAATGGATTCATCAAAAGCCCGCACGAGCACACCCTGTACACAAAGAAGAATGGATATGGAGATATCATGATCGTATGCCTATATGTGGATGACATGATCTTCACCGGAAACAATCCAGGTATGTCTGATGATTTCAAGAAAGCTATGACTAAAGAATTTGAAATGACAGATATCGGTGAGATGTCATACTTTCTTGGAGTCGAGGTGAAACAAATGCAAGATGGAATTTTTGTCTCTCAAAGAAGTATGCGGAGCAGATTTTGAACAAGTTCAAAATGAAGGATTGCAAGCCAGTAGTCACGCCAGCTGATCCAGGGATGAAGCTAAGTGTTGATTCGACAAGGGAGTCGATAAATCCGACGTTGTTTAAAAGTCTCGTTGGAAGTTTAAGGTATTTGACAATCACACGACCAGATATTACATATGCAGTAGGATTGGTGAGCAGATTCATGGAGAAGCCGAAGCAAGACCACTTAATTGCCGCAAAAGAATTTTGAGATATATCAAGGTACGATGAACCATGGTTTATTCTATACCCACTCACAAGATTCAAAATTAGTTGGCTACTCAGATAGCGATTATGGGGGAGACTTGGATGATCGGAAAAGCACTTCCGGATATGCATTCCACATCAGTTCCGCAGTTTTTTCATGGTCGTCAAAGAAGCAACAAACAATTGCTCTCTCAACATGTGAAGCAGAGTATATGGCCGCAGCAACTTGTACATGCCAAGCAATGTGGTTGAAGAATATTTTGGGAGAAATAGGTGTTTCAAATGAAGGTCCAATTACCATCTACGTTGACAACAAATCCGCTATATCACTTGCCAAGAATCCGGTGTCGCACAGCCGAAGCAAGCACATCGATACGAAGTATCATTTTATCCGAGAGCAAGTAAAAAACAAAAACGTGGAGTTGGTCCATTGCAGGACAGAAGATCAACTGGCAGATATTTTCACAAAGCCGTTGAAAGTGGAGACTCACAATTCAAGAGAAGTCG